>NC_089203.1:28324218-28624218 GCF_963930695.1 Labrus bergylta | reverse complement strand
TCAACTCTACAATTCACTTAGCAGACGCTATTATCCAAAGTGCAACACAAGCGAGGATCTAGAGAGGAGGAAACAAAGTCAGTAAGTGCAAATGAACAGCTTTCAGTCTGATCTGACACACAGATGCTGACAGGAAAGCACAACTTCAACAGCTGCTCTTCAGAGTTCTAATCAGCATCACAACCATCCTAAATATCATGATCATCATTACCAAACAACACCATCTTCATCTTCATCATCATCATGAAGGTCATTGGTGTTCATAAAGAGCTGGGTCTTTAGCTTTTTCTTAAAGGTGCAAAGGGACTCTGCGGATCCAATGAAGTTTGGAATTATTTTCCATCACCGGGTGGCGACAGAGGAGAAGAGTGTAGTTAGAAACTTAAGAACCCGTCCGGTTCAGTTCGGTATGGTACACATGTATTGGCGTTTCAACTGTCATGAATACTTTTTTGGCACGCTTCTGTTGGGGTGCCAAGCGTACTGAACCGACTCTAAAGGTTGGAGCTAGAAACACTGCAGTCTGTTGATTGGTCGAAAGAAGAATCTTCACTTGACAGCGGTAATAAAGGACAAACACAAAACGCACCACGTTTTGGAGAGAGTCATTAAAAGGCTGTTTTCTGTTTTTATGCGACTATATGTCAGCGCGTAGCTCCGCCCCATGGACGACCTGGGAGATGCAATCATTCATTTTTATTTACTGTGTCACATTCTTCTTCTTCTTTATTGAATGTCTTGGCTGTCTGTCGTGCCGCTGTTGTTTTATGATGTACGGTTGGCTGTTGAAACGCAAGCAAGATCAGGGCTTACCGTGTCAGACTGTACTGAACCAAACCAGACCGCTTGGTGGAAACGGGGCTTTAAGGCCCAGGTTCAGTTGGACATTTGTGAACACCTTATAGAGGCAAATAAAAACACATAAAGTGTATAGTGTTTGCTTCCTCTCTTATTCAAGTACTGCTATGTGTTGCTTTTATCCGTCCCTAAACATTGGCTGTTATTGTGTAAGTTGAAAAGTTGTTTTAGGTAAAAGAGTCTGCAGGACAGTAAACTAAACTGAGCGCACATTCGTGAGTGTGTGTCCTCAGTGAAGTGTGTCAGTCTCTGCAGAAGCTTCCTGCTGCAGCAGTCAGTCTGGTTTCTGTTCAGGCTGACTGAGGGAGGTTTTTGTACGACGCTTTTTCACTGTGTGAACACACCTCCACTGTGATAACTCTGACAGTAGTAAACTGCTGCGTCTTCAGTCTGGACTCCACTGATGGTCAGAGTGAAGTCAGAGTTTGATCCACTGCCTGTAAAATGATCTGAAGTCCCTGATTCTCGAGTGCTACCAGAGTAAATCAGCAGTTTAGGAGTTCCTCCATCTTTCTGTTGGTACCAGGCTAAGTCGGGTTTGCTGTTCGTAGTATCTACATCCTTACTGGTTGTACATGATAAGGTGACGGAGGCTCCCAGATCAGATCTCACTGCTGCAGGCTGAGTCACTGTGACCTGTCCTCTGGACTCTGAGGAGACAGAGACAAACACATGAAGCAGCATCAGGGTTGTGTGGGCTTCATTTCAGAGAGACGGATGTTCATAGAGGAGAGGAGTTTGATTGTCTGGACTTTACCTGTGAAGCAGCAGCAGAGGAGGAGAGTCCAGATGAGGACGCAGATCAAAGTCATGTTTTTGGATGAGGAGGAGGAGGAGGATTTCTGTGTCTCCTGTTGTGATGAAGGACAGCTGTCAGTCCTGCAGTGTTCAACTCTCAGGACTTTAAACTCTCCCCGAGCACTGGAGCATGCTGCTGCTCATGCAAAGTGGCTCTTTATGGAAATGCTCTAACTAACTGGGGACTTGGATTATACTAATTATAAAGTTAATTATTTTAACTTTCAATAAGACATGTTTTTAAAACCGTGTTCATGCTTCTGGAGAAATCCCCGGAATAAAATGTCTTAATTTTGAATATTAATGGAAATGTATTCTTTATACTTTTCAGTTCATTTGAAGGTTTTGCAGACAAGAGCATTTTTTTTACTTTCTTTAGTGAGAGGTTTTTGTACGGCGACTCAATGAGTTTGCATCACTGTGGTACACATTTGGTGGAGGAACCAGACTGGATGTTGGAAGTAAGTCAAATATTAACCCTTTGTATGTCAAGAGATTATTTTATTTTGAAATGCAAGACTGAAAATGACTGACCCAAACATTTGTGTGCATGTTTTTCTCTGTATTTAGACTAAAAACGAATTTTTAATGAAACACAAAATCGTATCAAAATAAATGTCAAATCTGAAGCCAAAGTCATCATTTGTTCCAGAGTAAATGAGTGTTATCATTGTAAAGGTGAAGTTGCATCTTGAGGGCTGGTAGTTTGAGTACGATGTGTTGAAGTCAGAGAGCCGTGTCTCTGTGCAGTGAGAGGTTTTTGTACGGCGACTCAGTGACTTTGTATCACTGTGGTGGACTTTTGGTGGAGGAACCAGACTGGATGTCGGAGGTAAGTTTCTGTTGATTTCTAAACAGTGCAATGTAATCGTAATTTTTTTTTTTTTCATTTACAATATGAAGAAACATTTATACATTTTTATATTATATTTTTTTCCTGTTTGTGTTTGTCCTCCTGTACCATCTCAGGACAGATCGTTTACATTCAGTTCAGCAGCTTCAGATTCATAAAAAATAATTCTCTGAATTTGAATATCTATTCCACATCAACGATAACTCTTAAAGGCCCTTATTTCATTTTGTCATTTTGAATAAATTGCTCAAAGGGAAGTTGTAAGAATTTTGAAAGAAAATGTTAAAAATCTCTGATCTCTTTCTGCAGATTATGTCACTCAAGATTTTTTAGCCTTTTATGATTTAAAACATGTTTTATTGATAGATTTGGTTCATGTTTCCACTCAAGAGTTAGAAAAACAGGTATTTCAAAGGTTTGAGTGATTTGATGATTTTTCAGCGTATATATTTTATGTCCAGTGTATTCTGGTCTCTCTGTACGATGATCGTCTCTGTGTTGATTTGCATGACAGATTTCTGAGAGGGAAGTGAAACAATGTGTGAGTGACTGCTGAAGCAGAAAAAAACATCTGACAGAAACTCCTTGAAGGAGAAACTCTGCTTTCAACTGCAAAGGTGTCCAGGAGTGATGTGTTTGACTGACAGCTGTGTGGTTCCTGTCCTCTGTTCTGATTGGTGTCTCCTAGGTGAAGCCCGTCCCACCTTGATGGTTCTGCCCCCTTCCAATGAGGAGCTGCAGCAGGGGAATGCCACGCTCGTGTGCCTGGCCAACAAGGGCTTCCCCTCGGACTGGAGTCTGGCCTGGAAGGTGGACGGCATCAGCGGCGGCAGCTGGGAGGAGAGCAGGGGCCCTGCGGTGATGGAGCAGGACGCTCGTTACAGCTGGAGCAGCACCCTGAGGCTCTCTGCAGGCCAGTGGATGAAGGTGGGCTCTGTGACCTGTGAGGCCACCCAGGGCTCCCAGACGCTGGTCTCAGAGACACTGAGGAGGGACCAGTGTTCCCAGGACTGAGCTGTATCACCTGGACTCTGCTGCTGGTTTCCCCCTGCTGTTGTTTCACTTCTGAAACTGCACTCAGTTTACACGCTAAATGCCTTCATTCCCTCTCTATGATTTTATGTTTCAACGTTAACTTTTCTCGCATTTTGTATTGACAGTTTTTCTCAAAATGAGCAAAAGAATAAAAATGGAATCAAACAGTGTTTGTTGTGCATATCTTTCATTTCTTAACAGGTTAACAATTTTTGAACGGACTTTGGTAAGTTCATCTAAAGAATTAAAAAATATATAGCAATGGAAAACTTCCAAATAATCTTATATCATCAAAATCTGCTGTTGAAGATGGTGAAATGTCTCAATCTGATGACTGATGTGTTGATTTGTTAAATCTCTGAAAATAATGAAGGTAGGTAAGAAATGTGTTGGAAGCAAAGCGGATGGCATCATCTGCATAACTTGATAAAACATTGCTTCTGGCATGTTGTTCAAAGCCTGCTCTGTGGTTTAAATATATTAATTAAAATCATGAAAACACACATCGTGGAAAGTTTATGCAAAGGTCTCTTGGTGTTTTGCATATTCTGTTTGGATGTCAAAATAAAAAGATTTGAGACGTATCTCAAGAAAAGACATATTAATCAATGAAAACAATTCAAATGTGTGTTAATTTTAGACAGTAGTAAACTCCTTCTGTTACCTGTGAGTGCTTTGGGTGCTCTGCTTTTCTTGGATATAATCAGGAGGACTCAAATGGAAACAAGTTGGTAACCTCTGAGGTAGTCGACGACTTTAAAAAGACTTAAAGAGTCTTATACAACACATATAGTTCTGTCAGTGCAGACTAACCTTTCCTCTGCAGGGCACCAGTTTAGCTCAGTTGATAGAGCAGGCGCTGCATTTTATATATTTGTGGCGACAGTAGCTCAGTCTGTAGGGACCTTGTTTGGGAACCTGAGGGTCGCTGGTTTAAGTCCCTGTACACATCAATGTATGGAAGCTGCCAGGTCCCAGGTCACTCTCCGAGTGCTATAGAGGTGTCCTAGAGCAAGACACTGAACCCCCAACAGCTCTGTTGTGCTCCCTGTGTCGCAGTGTGTAGCAGCCCCACTGACATCTCTCCAGGTCCTGATTGTGTTAGTGTGCACAGGCATCATGTCCACAAGTTTTCAGATGTTACTGCTCTCGTGCACCTACTTACCCAAGGCAATAATCTGACCAACAAAAACAGAGATTGAATCTTTAGTCAGCTGGTGTGATGCATATTGAATGTTGGAAAGACAAAGGAACATATTATTGATTTTAGAAGAAAGAAAGACGATGTTTCCCCTCATAGCAGATCCAAACTGTCCCGTTTCATAAATATGTCGGTGTCTTCATGGACAGTAAATTAAATTGGAAAATGGACACTGATGTGGCTTTAAAGAAGGCTCAATCAAGTCTCTTAAGGAAGCTTAGATCCTCTGACTTTAGCAAGAACCTTCTGTACGTTTTGTATCTTGGCTCTTTTATTCTGTTCTGTGCTGGTGGGGGGGGCAGCTTCTGTTTGGATGATACAAATAAGATCAGTAACCTGATCAAAGAGGCTGGCTCTGTGATCGGCTTTACCCCACACTCTCTTGAAGTCACCTTTGAGAAGAGAACGAGGACAACACTAAAAATCTTTTCATAAATATCTGACATATGCCAAGGGTTCATTTTGAAATGCTAAGTACTGTATAGTGGAAATATATGATATTGAATAACTGATTGTGTAGTTTTTGTATTACAGGGAAGAGGTGATGGAAACCAGTCAGTGTAGTGTTTGAGTGTGTGTCCTCAGTGAAGTGTGTCAGTCTCTGCAGAAGCTTCCTGCTGCAGCAGTCAGTCTGGTTTCTGTTCAGGCTGACTGAGGGAGGTTTTTGTACGACGCTTTTTCACTGTGTGAACACCAACTCACTGTTGATGATATGTACACTCTGACAGTAGTAAACTGCTGCGTCTTCAGTCTGGACTCCACTGATGGTCAGAGTGAAGTCAGAGTTTGATCCACTGCCTGTAAAACGATCTGAAGTCCCTGATTCTCGAGTGCTACCATAGTAAATCAGCAGTTTAGGAGTTCCTCCATCTTTCTGTTGGTACCAGGCTAAAAAGGGTTCGTCGTCGTCCGTAGTCTCTACATCCTCACTGGTCCTACATGATAAGGTGACGGAGGCTCCCAGAGCAGATCTCACTGCTGCAGACTGAGTCACTGTGACCTGTCCTCTGGACTCCGAGGAGACAGAGACAAACACATGAAGCAGCATCAGGGTTGTGTGGGCTTCATTTCAGAGAGACAGATGTTCATAGAGGAGAGGAGTTTGATTGTCTGGACTTTACCTGTGAAGCAGCAGCAGAGGAGGAGAGTCCAGATGAGGACGCAGATCAAAGTCATGTTTTTGGATGACGAGGAGGAGGAGGATTTCTGTGTCTCCTGTTGTGATGAAGGACAGCTGTCAGTCCTCCAGTGTTCAACTCTCAGGACTTTAAACTCTCCCCGAGCACTGGAGCATGCTGCTGCTCATGCAAAGTGGCTCTTTATGGAAATGATGGATTTCAATCACTCAATGAGCTGATCTGATGATGAGTCTTTCAAGTATTTTAAAAGTTTTCTGAAAAGTATTTCAGTAGCTTTAACAATTATTTTTCCACAAGTTTCAGTTTTTCATATACACAATTCAAACAACATTTAAACTATTCTTTAAAACCTGAAAAAGTATTTTGCCAACTTTTTCTGTGTTGCTTGTGTTTGCCCTTTCTCAAGGATTAAAAATGTTTTTTTAATGAGAACAATTTTGAAAGTGGATACAACATATACAAAGACTTATCACAGAATTACAGCAAAATTCTGAATTTGTATTTTGCAGACCAAACTTCACTGCATCTAAAGTCTAAAACAAGTAGCTCATAACGTCTTGTTTTAAGTAGTGAAACGTGTCTGTTGTCACGGTTAAGCAGTGGTGCCTGTCTGTTGAATGGTTACTGAGCTAAGAGAGGGAAGTGAAATGTTTCAGACCAGTTTCATCTTCTCTTAAGAAGACTGACAGATGCAGTCGTGTCCTCGGCTGCCACTTAGGAGAAAAAGGGTATTTGACCTCCCTTAATTATCATTGATCTCTCTCTCTCTCTCTTTGCAGTGCTGCTCCACTCCAGTGTGCATCGGCCTCAAACATTTGAGTCCAGTGTGCATCGGACTCAAACATTTGAGTCGGATACAGCCTGACTTTGCAGAGTGTAAGCCTGGCCTAAACAGAAAAAAGTCATTTGGGAGATTTGGTTTTCCATCTTGCAACACAAAAGTGTCAGCATGACGTATTTCTAGTCATGTGACTTCCTGCAATGTGACAATTGTACTAAGAACCCAAATGCACAAATCCGAAAACACTTAGAGAAGATACAAAGTCTGTTTAATCAGAGGGGAGGTCAGTACACGGGAATCTAAATCACAAGCAGAGGTAATCAAAACGTTGGGCAACAGGCAGGTCAGAAAATACAGAAAAAGGTCGGAATAATAATCGGAAAAATACACAATGAAAGCTGGAACGTTGTCATGAGGGAACAAGAAGAACTGGCATAGAAGGAGGGAAACACAGAGACTAAATACTCAAGGGGAGCGAAGACAACTAGACACAGGTGAGACACATCAGGTAATCACAGACGCAGGAGACACAGGTGAGAGTAGAAGAAAGCAAAGGATCTGAAACGAGATGCAGGGTAAGTGTCAAAAACACAAGATGTAAAAACATGAGAGTAACTGAAACCACACACTATCCTGGAGATGTGTCATAACCAAGGGGCAACCTCCGGTCTGGAAAAATGAAGCCTATGCGGAAGTACAAAAAACTGCAGTTCCTCGAGGTTCCTCTTGAGGCTGGCTGCAGAAGCGCCGGAAGTGCCATAAGCCCACAGCCAAAAAAGCCCGTTTTTACCACAGGAATCAACATGTTTACAGCCTGGTTCAAAAAACGAGATATATCTGAGAAGTTGACGGCCCCTTCTCCTCACACTGTGGGGGGGGGTGAATGTTTTTATAACTCATCGGATTTTATTCTATTAAGGAAAACGACTATGCCCATATTAGGGTTGTGTCAGATTTGATTGACAGCTCTGCGCGGTCAGCAGGTCAGGAGGCTAACAGCTTGATCCGTCTGATTTCTCCTCTTTCTTACTTCGTTTGGAGAGTTTGTTTAACACATATCTGACAACATACATGGCTTGCTGTGCGGTTAACAGACCATCCAACAAGTTGATGCTTCAGTTGTTTTCAGTAAGTGATATAGTAGTGTTATATTTACTGCTTACTCGTATTTATATTTATATTTACGGACCTAGCTTGTTTAGAGTTAGCTTGTAAACCAGTGTGTAAACCTAACTGTGTAGCTCATTATTTACATTATTTACATTATTTACATTATTTACATTATTTACATTATTTACGGTCAATGGTTTAGAAATGTTTGTTAAGATGTTGTTGTTGAAAATAATGAGTTTGTGTGATGTTAGAAGCTAAAGGTTCAGCTCGGTGGTTATCTGACGTTATGATGAATGTTATACTCCACCTAAATGTGGACATTAAAAACAAACTTTGTGTAGTAATTATCCGTCAGTAACATAAACTGAACTGAACCTAATGTGCTGTGTAGGTTATAGAGGATGACATTAAAGTTACATGGTTCATGTAGTGTCTTAAGATTTGAGCAAACTGTTAACAAAAATCACTTTGTAAGAGCATCTGTAACCATTAAGAACTATATTAATAACCAGATTAATTTTCACTGAACTCATACACAGAATATAGCTGTAGAAATATAAAATATAAATAACATGGAATGAAAATAAGATATAAAGCACATAGATATAAAGTATAATAAATAGTTTGAAGAATACAGCCATGTACTGAGCTCATGTTAATAATAAATGAGTTACTGTATGTTCTGTACTAAAGCACAGAGAGTTGGGACCTGTTAATGATTTAAATAATTCAGGTTATATTTGTTTCATGTAAAGATGAAGTACTATCCACAATAAACTGCTTAATTTTTCCTCACCCAAAATCTGAGACAATTTGATGTAGAATATCATTGTGTGAGTGAGAGAGCTGAAAATAGCATGATTACAATAATGTTTATCTTCTTAACTTTGAATAGATGTTGATTATCTGAATACTGGACCTTTGTTGTCTGGGTAGTACACTGTTGAATTTATAAATGTGCTCTTACACACAGATGAATACAGAAGAATAATTTGATGATTTAATAAATGATTTAATGAATAACTGATATTTTCTCTCTTTCTTTGCCATCCTGAAGACCTCTCACTTAAAGTCCATGTTCTTCTGGATCCATGTCACATGCTCGAGCTTCTTCTGAATGACATTTCAACAGTCAAAGTTCTGCTGAGAGAAGATGGCCAGCAGATAAGACAGCAGTACATCAAGGAGCTCCACAAGCTTCAGGAGGAGGAGGAGGGTTTGCACCTTGGAAGACTGTATTCATGCTGTTCAAATAAAACTAGATCTCCTCCAAACAACTTGCAATCAAACTATTTTCTTCCCATTTTAAAACCCTTTGTCCAGTTTAGATGGGAGAAGTTGATATTATGTGATATTGATCTGGGAAGACTACATTTCTGAATCATTTTTAACTGTGTTTTTTTTCACAAGTTATTGATCTTATTTACTCTCCATGTATCTTGATTTAAGAATGGGGCTGTGTTTAAGGTCAACATTTTGCAATGACTCTGTTCCATCCCATTTTCAGAAATGAACTGCATTAGTATTTATCAAAAGAATAAGAAGTTGTGTAAAAGTAGACTTCCTTCCCTAAGCTATTGAGTTGAGCATTAATGCACATTTTAGTCTTGTCATTTCAAATCTGAAATGTGTACTCAGAAGTAGACATAAAGGAGTGCATTTATATAGAAATATTTATTTAATCTGAAAAACAACATGAAAAAAAGTCTGTTTTTACAGCAGAGATGAACATGTTTACAGCTTGGTACAAAACAAACAAATAGGTGTGATTAGCTCATGTCTCCATGGACACACACTGTACGGGGGGGGGGAATGTTTTGATGACTCATCAGTTTTGATTTGATGAAGGATAAGAGTTATTCACAATAAGGCGTGTAGCTGACCAGCTTGACAGGCGGGCGCGGTGTAACGATTTGTCAAGGGGCTTAAAACCTGTCTCAGCTCTCAGCCTGTGGGTGACATCACTCAGGCCATCCGGGGGAGACCTCCCTCACAGCGAGCTGTTGAAGAGAAGCAACTGAAGTCCACCCCAGAAGAACCAACAAATACAGATGTTGTTGAGGCTCAGGTTTCTTCCTCTGTCTCTGCAGCTCTCTGGGCACCTCGATGGACCAGTCACCAATAATCCACACTGTGTCTATAGGAGAAATACAAAGGTGTTCAATTAATGCCTCAGACAAAATGTACAGTTAACTACATGTGACAGCTCAGGCTGTTTTTTTGTTATGAGCCACATCTGCAGGAATAATATTGAACAAGGTAGCTGCAACTCATCATAATAGATGCCAGTCTTAAACACAATTTTTTCTAATACTTAGTTTTTAGTGTGAAGCTGACACTGTCCACAGACTCCATGACTTCACAGGTTCTATAGAAAACAAATGTCTTATAATAAATACTAAATATTTATTTTTCAATTGTCATGTTCACCTCATCGCTGTTGACATCAGTAAATATAAAACACAGACATTCCTCTTTTTGTCACAACAGTAACATGAACTGTATGCTTTGTAATATTGATTTCTTCTGGATGTCTCATTTATTTACAGTTTATGGATAAAACTTTGTTAATGTATTTTTCTGCTAACACTGACAAAGTCTAACTGCTCTGACAAATAACTAATAACCATGATTGTATATTTAACAAAGTGTCGTTTTAAGACTTCAATTAAATATTTTGGTTGAATATAATTCGTTTTAACTGTGTTGTAGAAAAGTTAAATGTTAACTTACTGTTTAGTTTTCTCAGGATGAGCAGGAATAGTTGATGATAGCAGCCTAGCTGTTAGCTATGCTGTGAAGTGGACTGCTGACGTCGAGCTGAATGGGCGGAGTTAAGTCCCGCCTTACTGCTGTCGCTAGGTTGATCCGAAGTTAGGTTGAGACTGCAAATCCAATATGGATGCGGCCGTCGATTGGACTCATTTTCTGTCTATGTAACAGACGGGTCAGGGTTCGTCCAGTAATATTTACAGTCTATGGTCATAACGAGCCAAACTGTCCATCAATCCGATCACACACTGATGGTGATGCCTTCAGGAACCATTTGGGTTGCTTCAACTGGGGATCGAACCACCAACTTTTCTGACAACCAAACCACTGTACCTCTAAGCCACATCTTCCCCATAACATTGACAGTATTATTTTGTTTAAGGAAGTATTAGCTTTAGGTAGTATATTGATTTTATAATATTGGTTCTAAATGAAATACGATGTCTTGAGTTAGTTCTTCTTATAATTATCTCCCATGCTTAAAAAATGTGTCCTTGTCGTCTTGTATGTTTCATTCATCTTGCTTTAAAGCATTGTCTTCTTCCGTTTGATGAATAGTTTCATATTATAATTATCAGTGTGTTATTTCAACAAGACAATGTTGTACCTCTGTCAGTATCATTTCCCTCATTCAGCCACCAGAGGGCAGCAGAGTACGTCTTTTAAAAATGGCCTTATATCCTGCTCAGTTCATCCACCAGACTCAGTTAATAAATCCAGACTGTTAGTGAAGCAGCTCATTCAGTCTCCACAGAGACTCTCCTGTAAGGACTCACTGAAGAGGATCACTTTACACCTCATAGAGACGAGGACATTCAGCTGACGTAGTCACAGCGTGTGGCATGAAGCTACATTTCAGTAGTTCTTGAGTAGTTCTTGAAATTAATGATGATGTAATGGGTGTGAAGATTTGATGGTTATGTGTTTCTAAGAAGATGCTCGTGCATTTTCTTATCTATTTACAGAGTATATCAGTTTTCTACATATTGACTTGTTTTATCTTATTTCAGGTTGAATATTTTGACTCCATTTGACTGTTTGTTTCTTTTATGGATCCAGAAAGGAGCCAGTCAAGGTTTTGTTTTCACACACTTTGCATTGAATGGAGAAGCAGGATCCAGATACCTGTGATCACTTGAAAGGAAAAGAAACTGTGCCTTTGAGGTTTGGGACTTTTAATCTTTCAGAGTCACTTCAACTCTACAATTCACTTAGCAGACGCTATTATCCAAAGTGCAAAACAAGGGAGGATCTAGAGAGGAGGAAACAAAGTCAGTAAGTGCAAATGAACAGCTTTCAGTCTGATCTGACACACAGATGCTGACAGGAAAGCACAACTTCAACAGCTGTTCTTTAGAGTTCTAATCAGCATCAAAACCATCCTAAATATCGTGATCATCATTACCAAACAACACCATCTTCATCTTCATCATCATCATGAAGGTCATTGGTGTTCATAAAGAGCTGGGTCTTTAGCTTTTTCTTAAAGGTGCAAAGGGACTCTGCGGATCCAATGAAGTTTGGAATTCTTTTCCACCACCGGGGGGCGACAGAGGAGAAGAGTGTAGTTAGAAACTTAAGAACCCGTCCGGTTCAGTTCGGTATGGTACACATGTATTGGCGTTTCTACTGTCATGAATACTTTTTTGGCACGCTTCTGTTGGGGTGCCAAGTGTACTGAACCGACTCTAAAGGTTGGAGCTAGAAACACTGCAGTCTGTTGATTGGTCGAAAGAAGAATCTTCACTTGACAGCGGTAATAAAGGACAAACACAAAACGCACCACGTTTTGGAGAGAGTCATTAAAAGGCTGTTTTCTGTTTTTATGCGACTATATGTCAGCGCGTAGCTCCGCCCCATGGACGACCTGGGAGATGCAATCATTCATTTTTATTTACTGTGTCACATTCTTCTTCTTCTTTATTGAATGTCTTGGCTGTCTGTCGTGCCGCTGTTGTTTTATGATGTACGGTTGGCTGTTGAAACGCAAGCAAGATCAGGGTTTACCGTGTCAGACTGAACTGAACCAAACCAGACCGCTTGGTGGAAACGGGGCTTTAAGGCCCAGGTTCAGTTGGACATTTGTGAACACCTTATAGAGGCAAATAAAAACACATAAAGTGCGGACTGGCTCCTGTATAGTGTTTGCTTCCTCTCTTATTCAAGTACTGCTATGTGTTGCTTTTATCCGTCCCTAAACATTGGCTGTTATTGTGTAAGTTAAAAAGTTGTTTTAGGTAAAAGAGTCTGCAGGACAGTAAACTAAACTGAGCGCACATTCGTGAGTGTGTGTCCTCAGTGAAGTGTGTCAGTCTCTGCAGAAGCTTCCTGCTGCAGCAGTCAGTCTGGTTTCTGTTCAGGCTGACTGAGGGAGGTTTTTGTACGACGCTTTTTCACTGTGTGAACACAAACTCACTGTTGATGATATGATAACTCTGACAGTAGTAAACTGCTGCGTCTTCAGTCTGGACTCCACTGATGGTCAGAGTGAAGTCAGAGTTTGATCCACTGCCTGTAAAACGATCTGAAATCCCTGATTCTCGAGTGCTACCATCGTAAATCAGCAGTTTAGGAGTTCCTCCATCTTTCTGTTGGTACCAGGCTAATTCGGGTTCGTCGAGAGTAGTCTCTACATCCTCACTGGTCCTACATGATAAGGTGACGGAGGCTCCCAGAGCAGATCTCACTGCTGCAGACTGAGTCACTGTGACCTGTCCTCTGGACTCTGAGGAGACAGAGACAAACACATGAAGCAGCATCAGGGTTGTGTGGGCTTCATTTCAGAGAGACGGATGTTCATAGAGGAGAGGAGTTTGATTGTCTGGACTTTACCTGTGAAGCAGCAGCAGAGGAGGAGAGTCCAGATGAGGACGCAGATCAAAGTCATGTTTTTGGATGAGGAGGAGGAGGAGGATTTCTGTGTCTCCTGTTGTGATGAAGGACAGCTGTTAGTCCTGCAGTGTTCAACTCTCAGGACTTTAAACTCTCCCCGAGCACTGGAGCATGCTGCTGCTCATGCAAAGTGGCTCTTTATGGAAATGCTCTAACTAACTGGGGACTTGGATTATACCAATTATAAAGTTAATTATTTTAACTTTCAATAAGACATGTTTTTAAAACCGTGTTCATGCTTCTGGAGAAATCCCCGGAATAAAATGTCTTCATTTTGAATATTAATGGAAATGTATTCTTTATACTTTTCAGTTCATTTGAAGGTTTTGCAGATAAGAGCATTTTTTTTACTTTCTTTAGTGAGAGGTTTTTGTACGGCGACTCAATGAGTTTGCATCACTGTGGTACACATTTGGTGGAGGAACCAGACTGGATGTTGGAAGTAAGTCAAATATTAACCCTTTGTATGTCAAGAGATTATTTTATTTTGAAATGCAAGGCTGAAAATGACTGACCCAAACATTTGTGTGCATGTTTTTCTCTGTATTTAGACTAAAAACGAATTTTTAATGAAACACAAAATCGTATCAAAATAAATGTCAAATCTGAAGCCAAAGTCATCATTTGTTCCAGAGTAAATGAGTGTTATCATTGTAAAGGTGAAGTTGCATCTTGAGGGCTGGTAGTTTGAGTACGATGTGTTGAAGTCAGAGAGCCGTGTCTCTGTGCAGTGAGAGGTTTTTGTACGGCGACTCAGTGACTTTGTATCACTGTGGTACACATTTGGTGGTGGAACCAGACTGGATGTTGGAGGTAAGTTTCTGTCCGATTCTAAACAGTGTAATGTAATCATGAATTATTTGTTTTTTTTGTTTACAATGCAAAAAAACATTTATACATTTTTACATTATATTTTTTTCCTGTTTGTGTTTGTCCTCCTGTACCATCTCAGGACAGATCGTTTACATTCAGTTCAGCAGCTTCAGATTCATAAAAAATAATTCTCTGGTTTCAGATATCTATTCCACATCAACGATAACTCTTAAAGGCCCTTATTTCATTTTGTCATTTTGAATAAATTGCTCAAAGGGAAGTTGTAAGAATTTTGAATGAAAATGTTCAAAAGTCTCTGATCTCTTTCTGCAGATTATGTCACTTAAGATTTTTTAGCCTTTTATGATTTAAAACATGTTTTATTGATAGATTTGGTTCATGTTTCCACTCAAGAGTTAGAAAAATAGGTATTTCAAAGGTTTGAGTGATTTGATGATTTTTCAGCGTTTTTATTTTAAGTCCAGTGTATTCTGGTCTCTCCGTACGATGATCGTCTCTGTGTTGATTTGCATGACAGATTTCTGAGAGGGAAGTGAAACAACGTGTGAGTGACTGCTGAAGCAGAAAAAAACATCTGACAGAAACTCCTTAAAGGAGAAACTCTGCTTTCAACTGCAAAGGTGTCCAGGAGTGATGTGTTTGACTGACAGCTGTGTGGTTCCTGTCCTCTGTTCTGATTGGTGTCTCCTAGGTGAAGCCCGTCCCACCTTGATGGTTCTGCCCCCTTCCAATGAGGAGCTGCAGCAGGGGAAGGCCACGCTCGTGTGCCTGGCCAACAAGGGCTTCCCCTCGGACTGGAGTCTGGCCTGGAAGGTGGACGGCATCAGCGGCGGCAGCTGGGAGGAGAGCAGGGGCCCTGCGGTGATGGAGCAGGACGCTCGTTACAGCTGGAGCAGCACCCTGAGGCTCTCTGCAGGCCAGTGGACGAAGGTGGGCTCTGTGACCTGTGAGGCCACCCAGGGCTCCCAGACGCTGGTCTCAGAGACACTGAGGAGGGACCAGTGTTCCCAGGACTGAGCTGTATCACCTGGACTCTGCTGCTGGTTTCCCCCTGCTGTTGTTTCACTTCTGAAACTGCCCTCAGTTTGCACGCTAAATGCCTTCTTTCCCTCTCTTTGATTTTATGTTTCAACGTTAATTTTTCTTACCTTTTGTATTGACAGTTTTTCTTAAAATGAGCAAAAGAATAAAAATGGAATCCAACAGAGTTCTTTGTGCATATCTTTCGTTTCTTAACACTGTTATAACTGTGAAGAGTCTTCATAGTCTCTCAGGTTAACAATTTTTGAACCGGCTTTGGTAAGTTTACCTAAAACATAAAAAAATATATAGCAATGGAAAACTTCCAAATAATCTTATATCATTAAAATCTGCTGTTGAAGAAGTTGAAATGTCTCAATCTGATGACTGATGTGTTGAATTGTTAAATCTCTGAAAATAATGAAGGTAGGTAAGAAATGTGTTGGAAGTAAAACGGATGGCATCATCTGCATAACGTGATAAAACATTGCTTCTGGCATGTTGTTCAAAGCCTACTCTGTGGTTTAAATATATTAATTAAGATCATGAAAACACACATCGTGGAAAGTTTATGCAAAGGTCTCTTTGTGTTTTGCATATTCTGTTTGGATGTCAAAATAAAAAGATTTGAGACGTATCTCAAGAAAAGACATATTAATCAATGAAAACAATTCAAATGTGTGTTAATTTTAGACAGTAGTAAACTCCTTCTTTAACCTGTGAGTGCTTTGGGTGCTCTGCTTTTCTTGGATATAATTAGGAGGACTCTAATGGAAACAAGTTGGTAACCTCTGAGGTAGTCGACGACTTTAAAAAGACTTAAAGAGTCTTATACAACACATATAGTTCTGTCAGTGCAGACTAACCTTTCCTCTGCAGGGCACCAGTTTAGCTCAGTTGATAGAGCAGGCGCTGTATTTTATATATTTGTGGCGACAGTAGCTCAGTCTGTAGGGACCTTGTTTGGGAACCTGAGGGTCGCTGGTTTAAGTCCCTGTACACATCAAAGTATGGAAGCTGCCAGGTCCCAGGTCACTCTCCGAGTGCTATAGAGGTGTCCTAGAGCAAGACACTGAACCCCCAACAGCTCTGTTGTGCTCCCTGTGTCGCAGTGTGTAGCAGCCCCACTGACATCTCTCCAGGTCCTGATTGTGTTAGTGTGCACAGACATCATGTCCACAAGTTTTCAGATGTTACTGCTCTCGTGCACCTACTTACCCAAGGCAATAATCTGACCAACAAAAACAGAGATTGAATCTTTAGTCAGATAGTGTGATGCATATTGAATGTTGGAAAGTATTATTGATTTTAGAAGAAAGAAAGACGATGTTTCCCCTCATAGCAGATCCAAACTGTCCAGTTTCACAAATATGTCGATGTCTTCATGGACAGTACATTAAATTAGAAAAAATAACCCTGATGTGGCTTTAAAGAAGGCTCAGTCAAGACTCTTAAGGAAGCTTAGATCCTCTGATTTTAGCAAGAACCTTCTGTATGTTTTGTATCTTGGCTAGTGTCCTCTTTTATGATGTTCTGTGCTGGGGGGGGCAGCTTCTGTTTGGATGATACAAATAGGATCAATAAGCTGATCAAAGAGGCTGGCTCTGTGATCGGCTTTACCCCACACTCTCTTGAAGTCACCTTTGAGAAGAGAACGAGGACAACACTAAAAATCTCTTCATAAATATCTGACATATGCCAAGGGTTCATTTTGAAATGCTAAGTACTGTATAGTGGAAATATATGATATTGAATAACTGATTGTGTAGTTTTTGTATTACAGGGAAGAGGTGATGGAAACCAGTCAGTGTAGTGTTTGAGTGTGTGTCCTCAGTGAAGTGTGTCAGTCTCTGCAGAAGCTTCCTGCTGCAGCAGTCAGTCTGGTTTCTGTTCAGGCTGACTGAGGGAGGTTTTTGTACGACGCTTTTTCACTGTGTGAACACATCCTGACTGTTGATGCTATGATAACTCTGACAGTAGTAAACCGCTGCGTCTTCAGTCTGGACTCCACTGATGGTCAGAGTGAAGTCAGAGTTTGATCCACTGCCTGTAAAACGATCTGAAGTCCCTGATTCTTGAGTGCTACCATCGTAAATCAGCAGTTTAGGAGTTCCTCCATCTTTCTGTTGGTACCAGGCTAACAAGGGTTCGCCAAGAGGAGTAGTCTCTACATCCTCACTGGTTGTACATGATAAGGTGACGGAGGCTCCCAGAGCAGATATCACTGCTGCAGACTGAGTCACTGAGACCTGTCCTCTGGACTCTGAGGAGACAGAGACAAACACATGAAGCAGCATCAGGGTTGTGTGGGCTTCATTTCAGAGAGACGGATGTTCATAGAGGAGAGGAGTTTGATTGTCTGGACTTTACCTGTGAAGCAGCAGCAGAGGAGGAGAGTCCAGATGAGGACGCAGATCAAAGTCATGTTTTTGGATGAGGAGGAGGAGGATTTCTGTGGCTCCTGTTGTGATGAAGGACAGCTGTCAGTCCTGCAGTGTTCAACTCTCAGGACTTTAAACTCTCCCCGAGCACTGGAGCATGCTGCTGCTCATGCAAAGTGGCTCTTGATGGAAATGATGGATTTCAATCACTCAATGAGCTGATCTGATGATGAGTCTTTCAAGTATTTTAAAAGTTTTCTGAAAAGTATTTCAGAAGCTTTAACAATTATTTTCCCACAAGTTTCAGTTTTTCATATACACAATTCAAACAACATTTAAACTATTCTTTAAAACCTGAAAAAGTTTTTTGCCAACTTTTTTTGTGTTGCTTGTGTTTGCCCTTTCTCAAGGATTAAAAATGTTCTTTTAATAAGAAAAATGTTGAAAGTGGATACAACATATACAAAGACTTATCACAGAATTACAGCGAAATTCTGAATTTGTATTTTGCAAACCAAACTTCACTGCATCTAAAGTCTAAAACAAGTTGCTCATAAAGTCTTGTTTTAAGTAGTGAAACGTGTCTGTTGTCACGGTTAAGCAGTGGTGCCTGTCTGTTGAACGGTTGCTGAGCTAAGAGAGGGAAGTGAAATGTTTTAGACCAGTTTCATCTTCTCTGAAGAAGACTGACAGATGCAGTCGTGTCCTCGGCTGCCACTTACGAGAAAAAGGGTATTTGACCTCCCTTAATTATCATTGATCTCTCTCTCTCTCTCTTTGCAGTGCTGCTCCACTCCAGTGTGCATCGGACTCAAACATTTGAGTTGGATACAGCCTGACTTTGCAGAGTATAAGTCTGGACTAAACAAAAAAAAGGCATTTGGGAGATTTGGTTTTCCATCTAGCAGCACAAAAGTGTCAGCATGACGTATTTCTAGTCATGTGACTTCCTGCAATGTGACAATTGTACTAAGAACCCAAATGCACAAATCCACAAACACTTAGAATTTTTTTATAACTCATCTGATTTTATTCTATTAAGGAAAATGGCTATGCCCATATTAGGGTTGTGGCAGATTTGATTGACAGCTCTGCGCGGTCTGCAGGTCAGGAGGCTAACAGCTTGATCCGTCTGATTTCTCCTCTTTCTTACTTTGTTTGGAGAGTTTGTTTAACACATATCTGACAACATACATGGCTTGCTGTGCGGTTAACAGACCATCCAACAAGTTGATGCTTCAGTTTTCTTCGGTAAGTGATATAGTAGTGTTATATTTACTGCTTACTCATGTGTTTATATTTACGGACCTAGCTTGTTTAGAGTTAGCTTGTAAACCAGTCGGCTAACTGTGTAGCTCATTATTTACATTATTTACATTATTTACATTATTTACATTATTTACAGTCAATGGTTTAGAAATGTTTGTTGTTAAGATGTTGAAAATAATGAGTTTGTGTGATGTTAGAAGCTAAAGGTTCATCTCGGTGGTTATCTGACGTTATGATGAATGTTATACTCCACCTAAATGTGGACATTAAAAAACAAACTTTGTGTAGTAATTATCCGTCAGTAACATAAACTGAACTGAACCTAATGTGCTGTGTAGGTTATAGAGGATGACATTAAAGTTACATGGTTGATGTAGTGTCTTAAGATTTGAGCAAACTGTTAACAAAAATCACTTTGTAAGAGCATCTGTAACCATTAAGAACTATATTAATAACCAGATTAATTTTCACTGAACTCATACATAGAATATAGCTGTAGAAATATAAAATATAAATAACATGGAATGAAAATAAGATTTAAAGCACATAGATATAAAGTATAAGAAATAGTTTGAAGAATACAGTCATGTACTGAGCTCATGTTAATAATAAATGAGTTACTGTATGTTCTGTACTAAAGCACAGAGAGTTGGGACCTGTTAATGATTTAAATAATTCAGGTTATATTTGTTTCATGTTAAGATGAAGTACTATCCACAATAAACTGCTTAATTTTTCCTCACCCAAAATCTGAGACCATTTGATGTGGAATATCATTGTGTGAGTGAGAGAGCTGAAAATAGAATGATTACAATAATGTTTATCTTCTTAACTTTGAATAGATGTTGATTACCTGAATACTGTACCTTTGTTGTCTGGGTAGTACACTGTTGAATTTATAAATGTGCTCTTACACACAGATGAATACAGAAAAATAGATGAGAACAAAAAAATGATTTAATGAATAACTGATATTTTCTCTCTTTCTTTGCCATCCTGAAGACCTCTCACTTAAAGTCCATGTTCTTCTGGATCCATGTCACATGCTCGAGCTTCTTCTGAATGACTTTTCAACAGTCGAAGTTCTGCTGAGAGAAGATGGCCAGCAAATAAGACAGCAGTACATCAAGGAGCTCCACAGGCTTCAGGAGGAGGAGGAGGGTTTGCACCTTGGAAGACTGTATTCATGCTGTTCAAATAAAACTAGATCTCCTCCAAACAACTTGCAATCAAACTATTTTCTTCCCATTTTAAAACCCTTTGTCCAGTTTAGATGGGAGAAGTTGATATTATGTGATATTGATCTGTGAAGACTACATTTCTAAATCATTTTTAACTGTGTTTTTATTCACAAGTTATTGATCTTATTTACTCTCGATGTATCTTGATTTAAGAATGGGGCTGTGTTTAAGGTCATCATTTTGCAATGACTCTGTTACATCCCATTTTAAGAAATGAACTGCATTAGTATTTATCAAAAGAATAAAAAGTTGTGTAAAAGTAGACTTCCTTCCCTAAGCTATTGAGTTGAGCATTAATGCACATTTTAGTCTTGTCATTTCAAATCTGAAATGTATACTCAGAAGTAGACATAAAGGAGTGCATTTATATAGAAATATTTATTTAATCTGAAAAACAACATGAAAAAAAGTCTGTTTTTACAGCAGAGATGAACATGTTTACAGCTTGGTACAAAACAAACAAATAGGTGTGATTAGCTCATGTCTCGATGGACACACACTGTACGGGGGGTGAATGTTTTGATGACTCATCAGTTTTGATTTGATGAAGGATAAGAGTTATTCACAATAAGGCGTGTAGCTGACCAGCTTGACAGGCGGGCGCGGTGTAACGGTTTGTCAAGAGGCTTAAAACCTGTCTCAGCTCTCAGCCTGTGGGTGACATCACTCAGGCCATCCGGGGGAGACCTCCCTCACAGCGAGCTGTTGAAGAGAAGCAACTGAAGTCCACCCCAGAAGAACCAACAAATACAGATGTTGTTGAGGCTCAGGTTTCTTCCTCTGTCTCTGCAGCTCTCTGGGCACCTCGACGGACCAGTCACCAATAATCCACACTGTGTCTATAGGAGAAATACAAAGGTGTTCAATTAATGCCTCAGACAAAATGTACAGTTAACTACATGTGACAGCTCAGGCTGTTTTTTTGTTATGAGCCACATCTGCAGGAATAATATTGAACAAGGTAGCTGCAACTCATCATAATAGATGCCAGTCTTAAACACTATTTTTTCTAATACTTAGTTTTTGGTGTGAAGCTGACACTGTCCACAGACTCCATGACTTCACGGGGTTCAATAGAAAACAAATATCTTATAATAAATACTAAATATTTATTTTTCAATTGTCATGTTCACCTCATCGCTGTTGACATCAGTAAATATAAGACACAGACATTCCTCTTTTTGTCAGAACAGTAACATGAACTGTATGCTTTGTAATATTGATTTCTTCTGGATGTCTCATATTTATTTACAGTTTATGGATAAAACTTTGTTAATGTATTTCTCTGCTAACACTGACAAAGTCTAACTGCTCTGACAAATAACTAATAACCATGATTGTATATTTAAAAAAGTGTAGTTTTAAGACTTTAATTAAATATTTGAGTAGAATATAATTAGTTTTAACTGTGTTGTAGAAAAGTTAAATGTTAACTTACTGTTTAGTTTTCTCAGGATGAGCAGGAGTAGTTGATGATAGCAGCCTAGCTGTTAGCTATGCTGTGAAGTGGACTGCTAACGTCGAGCTGAATGGGCGGAGTTAAGTCCCGCCTTACTGCTGTCGCTAGGTTGATCCGAAGTTAGGTTGAGACTGCAAATCCAATATGGATGCGGCCGTCGATTGGACTCATTTTCTGTCTATGTAACAGACGGGTCAGGGTTCATCCAGTAATATTTACAGTCTATGGTCATAACGAGCCAAACTGTCCATCAATCCGATCACACACTGATGGTGATGCCTTCAGGAACCATTTGGGTTGCTTCAACTGGGGATCGAACCACCAACTTTTCTGACAACCAAACCACTGTACCTCTAAGCCACATCTTCCCCATAACATTGACAGTATTATTTTGTTGAAGGAAGTATTAGCTTTAGGTAGTATATTGATTTTATAATATTGGTTCTAAATGAAATACGATGTCTTGAGTTAGTTCTTCTTATAATTATCTCTCATGCTTAAAAAATGTGTCCTTGTCGTCTTGTATGTTTCATTCATCTTGCTTTAAAGCATTGTCTTCTTCCGTTTGATGAATAGTTTCATATTATAATTATCAGTGTGGTATTTCAACAAGACAATGTCGTACCTCTGTCAGTATCATTTCCCTCATTCAGCCACCAGAGGGCAGCAGAGTACATCTTTTAAAAATGGCCTTCTATCCTGCTCAGTTCATCCACCAGACTCAGATAATAAATGAGATAAGAGATGAGATGAGATTCAACTTTATTGTCATTACACATATACAAGTATAGAGTAACGAAATGAGGTTTGGCATCTCACCAGAAGTGCAAATAAGCATAAAGTGCAAGAGTCTGTGTTATGTACAGTAATTATAAAATTTACAGATGTAGACTAAAAAAAGTGAATTATTAGGTATATCTGGATGGCTGGATTAATGGGATGCTATAAATATAAATAAATGCAATAAATATAAGTGTAGTGAAGTGTAAATCCAGACTGTTAGTGAAGCAGCTCATTCAGTCTCCACAAAGACTCTCCTGTAAGGACTCACTGAAGAGGATCACTTTACACCTCATAGAGACGAGGACATTCAGCTGACGTAGTCACAGGGTGTGGCATGAAGCTACATTTCAGTAGTTCTTGAGTAGTTCTTGAAATTAATGATGATGTAATGGGTGTGAAGATTTGATGGTTATGTGTTTCTAAGAAGATGCTCGTGCATTTTCTTATCTATTTACAGATTATATCAGTTTTCTACATATTGACTTGTTTTTTCTTATTTCAGGTTGAATATTTTGACTCCATTTTGACTGTTTGTTTCTTTTATGGATCCAGAAAGGAGCCAGTCAAGGTTTTGTTTTCACACACTTTGCATTGAATGGAGAAGCAGGATCCAGATACCTGTGATCACTTGAAAGGAAAAGAAACTGTGCCTTTGAGGTTTGGGACTTTTAATCTTTCAGAGTCACTTCAACTCTACAATTCACTTAGCAGACGCTATTATCCAAAGTGCAACACAAGCGAGGATCTAGAGAGGAGGAAACAAAGTCAGTAAGTGCAAATGAACAGCTTTCAGTCTGATCTGACACACAGATGCTGACAGGAAAGCACAACTTCAACAGCTGTTCTTTAGAGTTCTAATCAGCATCAAAACCATCCTAAATATCGTGATCATCATTACCAAACAACACCATCTTCATCTTCATCATCATCATGAAGGTCATTGGTGTTCATAAAGAGCTGGGTCTTTAGCTTTTTCTTAAAGGTGCAAAGGGACTCTGCAGATCCAATGAAGTTTGGAATTCTTTTCCACCACCGGGGGCGACAGAGGAGAAGAGTGTAGTTAGAAACTTAAGAACCCGTCCGGTTCAGTTCGGTATGGTACACATGTATTGGTGTTTCTACTGTCATGAATACTTTTTTGGCACGCTTCTGTTGGGGTGCCAAGCGTACTGAACCGACTCTAAAGGTTGGAGCTAGACACACTGCAGTCTGTTGATTGGTCGAAAGAAGAATCTTCACTTGACAGCGGTAATAAAGGACAAACACAAAACGCACCACGTTTTGGAGAGAGTCATTAAAAGGCTGTTTTTTGTTTTTATGCGACTATATGTCAGCGCGTAGCTCCGCCCCATGGACGACCTGGGAGATGCAATCATTCATTTTTATTTACTGTGTCACATTCTTCTTCTTCTTTATTGAATGTCTTGGCTGTCTGTCGTGCCGCTGTTGTTTAATGATGTACGGTTGGCTGTTGAAACGCAAACAAGATCAGGGTTTACCGTGTCAGACTGTACTGAACCAAACCAGACCGCTTGGTGGAAACGGGGCTTTAAGGCCCAGGTTCAGTTGGACATTTGTGAACACCTTATAGAGGCAAATAAAACCACATAAAGTGCAGACTGGCTCTTGTATAGTGTTTGCTTCCTCTCTTATTCAAGTACTGCTATGTGTTGCTTTTATCCTTCCCTAAACATTGGCTGTTATTGTGTAAGTTGAAAAGTTGTTTTAGGTAAAAGAGTCTGCAGGACAGTAAACTAAACTGAGCGCACATTCGTGAGTGTGTGTCTTCAGTGAAGTGTGTCAGTCTCTGCAGAAGCTTCCTGCTGCAGCAGTCAGTCTGGTTTCTGTTCAGGCTGACTGAGGGAGGTTTTTGTACGACGCTTTTTCACTGTGTGAACACATACTGACTGTTGATGATATGAAAACTCTGACAGTAGTAAACTGCTGCGTCTTCAGTCTGGACTCCACTGATGGTCAGAGTGAAGTCAGAGTTTGATCCACTGCCTGTAAAACGATCTGAAGTCCCCGATTCTCGAGTGCTACCATAGTAAATCAGCAGTTTAGGAGTTCCTCCATCTTTCTGTTGGTACCAGGCTAAATAGGGTTTGCCGCCTGTAGTAGCTACATCCTTACTGGTCCTACATGAGACAGTGACAGAGGCTCCCAGAGCAGATATCACTGCTGCAGGCTGAGTCACTGTGACCTGTCCTCTGGACTCTGAGGAGACAGAGACAAACACATGAAGCAGCATCAGGGTTGTGTGGGCTTCATTTCAGAGAGACGGATGTTCATAGAGGAGAGGAGTTTGATTGTCTGGACTTTACCTGTGAAGCAGCAGCAGAGGAGGAGAGTCCAGATGAGGACGCAGATCAAAGTCATGTTTTTGGATGAGGAGGAGGAGGAGGATTTCTGTGTCTCCTGTTGTGATGAAGGACAGCTGTCAGTCCTCCAGTGTTCAACTCTCAGGACTTTATACTCTCCCCGAGCACTGGAGCATGCTGCTGCTCATGCAAAGTGGCTCTTTATGAAAATGCTCTGACTAACTGGGGACTTGGATTATACTAATTCTAAAGTTAATGATTTTAAGTTTCAATAAGACATGTTTTTAAAACCGTCTTCATGCTTCTGGAGAAATCCCCGGAATAAAATGTCTTAATTTTGAATATTAATGGAAATGTATTCTTTATACTTTTCAGTTCATTTGAAGGTTTTGCAGACAAGAGCATTTTTTTTTACTTTCTTTAGTGAGAGGTTTTTGTACGGCGACTCAGTGAGTTTGCATCACTGTGGTACACATTTGGTGGAGGAACCAGACTGGATGTTGGAAGTAAGTCAAATATTAACCCTTTGTATGTCAAGAGATTTTTTTATTTTGAAATGCAAGACTGAAAATGACTGACCCAAACATTTGTGTGCATGTTTTTCTCTGTATTTAGACTAAATTGAATTTGAATGATTTTTGTTTTTAATGAAACACAAAATCGTATCAAAATAAATGTCAAATCTGAAGCCAGAGTCATCATTTGTTCCAGAGTAAATGAGTGTTATCATTGTAAAGGTGAAGTTGCATCTTGAGGGCTGGTAGTTTGAGTACGATGTGTTGAAGTCAGAAAGCCGTGTCTCCTGGACTCTGCTGCTGGTTTCCCCCTGCTGTTGTTTCACTTCTGAAACTGCCCTCAGTTTACACGCTAAATGCCTTCTTTCCCTCTCTATGATTTTATGTTTCAACGTTAACTTTTCTTGCCTTTTTTATTGACAGTTTTTCTTAAAATGAGCAAAAGAATAAAAATGGAATCAAACAGTGTTTGTTGTGCATATCTTTCATTTCTTAACAGGTTAACAATTTTTGAACGGACTTTGGTAAGTTCATCTAAAGAATTAAAAATAAAATAGCAATGGAAAACTTCCAAATAATCTTATATCATCAAAATCTGCTGTTGAAGATGGTGAAATGTCGCAATCTGATGACTGATGTGTTGATTTGTTAAATCTCTGAAAATAATGAAGGTGGGTAAGAAATGTGTTGCAAATGAAACGGATGATATCATCAGAATAAAGTGATAAAACATTGCTTCTGGCATTTTGTTCAATGCCTGCTCTGTGGTTGTCAAAATTAGATTTAAATATATAAATAAAATCATGAGAACACACATTGTGGAAAGTTTATTCAAAGGCTTTTTGGTAGGGTTAGGGTTAAGACTGTTCTGCATATTCTGTTGGGATCTCAAAAGAAAACGATTTAATACTTAACTCATAAAAAGAGATATTTATGAATTAAAACAATTCAAATGTTTTTTAATTATTGACAGTAGTATAATCCTTCTTTTACCTGTGGGTGCTTTGGGTGCTCTGCTTTTCTTGGATATAATCAGGAGGACTCTAATGGAAACAAGTTGGTAACCTCTGAGGTAGTCGACGACTTTAAAAAGACTTAAAGAGTCTTATACAACACATATAGTTCTGTCAGTGCAGACTAACCTTTCCTCTGCAGGGCACCAGTTTAGCTCAGTTGATAGAGCAGGCGCTGTATTTTATATATTTGTGGCGACAGTAGCTCAGTCTGTAGGGACCTTGTTTGGGAACCCGAGGGTCGCTGGTTTAAGTCCCTGTACACATCAAAGTATGGAAGCTGCCAGGTCCCAGGTCACTCTCCGAGTGCTATAGAGGTGTCCTAGAGCAAGACACTGAACCCCCAACAGCTCTGGTCCGCTCCCTGTGTCGCAGTGTGTAGCAGCCCCACTGACATCTCTCCAGGTCCTGATTGTGTTAGTGTGCACAGACATCATGTCCACAAGTTTTCAGATGTTACTGCTCTCGTGCACCTACTTACCCAAGGCAATAATCTGACCAACAAAAACAGAGATTGAATCTTTAGTCAGCTAGTGTGATGCATATTGAATGTTGGAAAGTATTATTGATTTTAGAAGAAAGAAAGACGATGTTTCCCCTCATAGCAGATCCAAACTGTCCAGTTTCATAAAGTACATCATACAGTACATCAAATAGGAAAAAGGACACTGATGTGTCTTTAAAGAAGGCTCAGTCAAGACTCTTAAGGAAGCTTAGATCCTCTGACATTAGCAAGAACCTTCTGTACGTTTTGTATCTTGGCTAGTGTCCTCTTTTATTCTGTTCTGTGCTGGGGGGCGCAGCTTCTGTTTGGATGATACAAATAAGATCAATAAGCTGATCAAAGAGGCTGGCTCTGTGATCGGCTTTACCCCACACTCTCTTGAAGTCACCTTTGAGAAGAGAACGAGGACAACACTAAAAATCTCTTCATAAATATCTGACATATGCCAAGGGTTCATTTTGAAATGCTAAGTACTGTATAGTGGAAATATATGATATTGAATAACTGATTGTGTAGTTTTTGTATTACAGGGAAGAGGTGATGGAAACCAGTCAGTGTAGTGTTTGAGTGTGTGTCCTCAGTGAAGTGTGTCAGTCTCTGCAGAAGCTTCCTGCTGCAGCAGTCAGTCTGGTTTCTGTTCAGGCTGACTGAGGGAGGTTTTTGTACGACGCTTTTTCACTGTGTGAAAACATACTGACTGTTGATATAGTGATTACTCTGACAGTAGTAAACTGCTGCGTCTTCAGTCTGGACTCCACTGATGGTCAGAGTGAAGTCAGAGTTTGATCCACTGCCTGTAAAACGACTTGAAGTCCCCGATACTCGAGTGCTACCATAGTAAATCAGCAGTTTAGGAGTTCCTCCATCTTTCTGTTGGTACCAGGCTAAAAAGGGTTCGTCGTCGTCCGTAGTCTCTACATCCTCACTGGTCCTACATGAGACAGTGACAGAGGCTCCCAGAGCAGATCTCACTGCTGCAGGCTGAGTCACTGTGACCTGTCCTCTGGACTCTGAGGAGACAGAGACAAACACATGAAGCAGCATCAGGGTTGTGTGGGCTTCATTTCAGAGAGACGGATGTTCATAGAGGAGAGGAGTTTGATTGTCTGGACTTTACCTGTGAAGCAGCAGCAGAGGAGGAGAGTCCAGATGAGGACGCAGATCAAAGTCATGTTTTTGGACGAAGAGGAGGAGGAGGATTTCTGTGGCTCCTGTTGTGATGAAGGACAGCTGTCAGTCCTGCAGTGTTCAACTCTCAGGACTTTAAACTCTCCCCGAGCACTGGAGCATGCTGCTGCTCATGCAAAGTGGCTCTTTATGGAAATGCTCTGACTAACTGGGGACTTGGATTATACTAATTATAAAGTTAATTATTTTAACTTTCAATAAGACATGTTTTTAAAACCGTCTTCATGCTTCTGGAGAAATCCCCGGAATAAAATGTCTTAATTTTGAATATTAATGGAAATGTATTCTTTATACTTTTCAGTTCATTTGAAGGTTTTGCAGACAAGAGCATTTTTTTTTCTTTCTTTAGTGAGAGGTTTTTGTACGGCGACTCAGTGAGTTTGCATCACTGTGGTACACATTTGGTGGAGGAACCAGACTGGATGTTGGAAGTAAGTCAAATATTAACCCTTTGTATGTCAAGAGATTATTTTATTTTTAAATGCAAGACTGAAAATGACTGACCCAAACATTTGTGTGCATGTTTTTCTCTGTATTTAGACTAAATTGAATTTGAAGGATTTTAGTTTTTAATGAAACACAAAATCGTCAAATCTGAAGCCAGAGTCATCATTTGTTCCAGAGTAAATGAGTGTTATCATTGTAAAGGTGAAGTTGCATCTTGAGGGCTGGTAGTTTGAGTACGATGTGTTGAAGTCAGAGAGCCGTGTCTCTGTGCAGTGAGAGGTTTTTGTACGGCGACTCAGTGACTTTGTATCACTGTGGTGGACTTTTGGTGGAGGAACCAGACTGGATGTCGGAGGTAAGTTTCTGTTGATTTCTAAACAGTGTAATGTAATCGTGATTTTTTTTTTTTTCATTTACAATATAAAGAAACATTTATACATTTTTACATTATATTTTTTTCCTGTTTGTGTTTGTCCTCCTGTACCATCTCAGGACAGATCGTTTACATTCAGTTCAGCAGCTTCAGATTCATAAAAAATAATTCTCTGGTTTCAGATATCTATTCCACATCAACGATAACTCTTAAAGGCCCTTATTTCATTTTGTCATTTTGAATAAATTGCTCAAAGGGAAGTTGTAAGAATTTTGAATGAAAATGTTCAAAGTCTCTGATCTCTTTCTGCAGATTATGTCACTTAAGATTTTTTAGCCTTTTATGATTTAAAACATGTTTTATTGAGAGATTTGGTTCATGTTTCCACTCAAGAGTTAGAAAAATAGGTATTTCAAAGGTTTGAGTGATTTGATGATTTTTCAGCGTTTTTATTTTAAGTCCAGTGTATTCTGGTCTCTCTGTACGATGATCGTCTCTGTGTTGATTTGCATGACAGATTTCTGAGAGGGAAGTGAAACAACGTGTGAGTGACTGCTGAAGCAGAAAAAAACATCTGACAGAAACTCCTTGAAGGAGAAACTCTGCTTTCAACTGCAAAGGTGTCCAGGAGTGATGTGTTTGACTGACAGCTGTGTGGTTCCTGTCCTCTGTTCTGATTGGTGTCTCCTAGGTGAAGCCCGTCCCACCTTGATGGTTCTGCCCCCTTCCAATGAGGAGCTGCAGCAGGGGAAGGCCACGCTCGTGTGCCTGGCCAACAAGGGCTTCCCCTCGGACTGGAGTCTGGCCTGGAAGGTGGACGGCATCAGCGGCGGCAGCTGGGAGGAGAGCAGGGGCCCTGCGGTGATGGAGCAGGACGCTCGTTACAGCTGGAGCAGCACCCTGAGGCTCTCTGCAGGCCAGTGGACGAAGGTGGGCTCTGTGACCTGTGAGGCCACCCAGGGCTCCCAGACGCTGGTCTCAGAGACACTGAGGAGGGACCAGTGTTCCCAGGACTGAGCTGTATAACCTGGACTCTGCTGCTGGTTTCTCCCTGCTGTTGTTTCACTTCTGAAACTGCCCTCAGTTTGCACGCGAAATGCCTGCTTTCCCTCTCTATGATTTTATGTTTCAACGTTAATTTTTCTTACCTTTTTTATTGACAGTTTTTCTTAAAATGAGCAAAAGAATAAAAATGGAATCCAACAGAGTTCTTTGTGCATATCTTTCATTTCTTAACACTGTTATAACTGTGAAGAGTCTTCATAGTCTCTGAGGTTAACAATTTATGATTCGACTTTGGTAAGTTCACCTAAAACATAAAAAAATATATAGCAATGGAAAACTTCCAAATAATCTTATATCATCAAAATCTGCTGTTGAAGAAGTTGAAAGGTCTCAATCTGATGACTGATGTGTTGAATTGTTAAATCTCTGAAAATAATGAAGGTGGGTAAGAAATGTGTTGGAAATAAAACGGATGGCATCATCTGCATAACGTGATAAAACATTGCTTCTGGCATGTTGTTCAAAGCCTGCTCTGTGGTTTAAATATATTAATTAAGATCATGAAAACACACATCGTGGAAAGTTTATGCAAAGGTCTCTTGGTGTTTTGCATATTCATTTGGGATGTCAAAATAAAAAGATTTGAGACGTATCTCAAGAAAAGACATATTAATCAATGAAAACAATTCAAATGTGTGTTAATTTTAGACAGTAGAAAACTCCTTCTTTAACCTGTGAGTGCATTGGGTGCTCTTCTTTTCTTGGATATAATTAGGAGGACTCTAATGGAAACAAGTTGGTAACCTCTGAGGTAGTCGACGACTTTAAAAAGACTTAAAGAGTCTTATACAACACATATAGTTCTGTCAGTGCAGACTAACCTTTCCTCTGCAGGGCACCAGTTTAGCTCAGTTGATAGAGCAGGCGCTGTATTTTATATATTTGTGGCGACAGTAGCTCAGTCTGTAGGGACCTTGTTTGGGAACCCGAGGGTCGCTGGTTTAAGTCCCTGTACACATCAAAGTATGGAAGCTGCCAGGTCCCAGGTCACTCTCCGAGTGCTATAGAGGTGTCCTAGAGCAAGACACTGAACCCCCAACAGCTCTGTTGTGCTCCCTGTGTCGCAGTGTGTAGCAGCCCCACTGACATCTCTCCAGGTCCTGATTGTGTTAGTGTGCACAGACATCATGTCCACAAGTTTTCAGATGTTACTGCTCTCGTGCACCTACTTACCCAAGGCAATAATCTGACCAACAAAAACAGAGATTGAATTTTTAGTCAGCTAGTGTGATGCATATTGAATGTTGGAAAGTATTATTGATTTTAGAAGAAAGAAAGACGATGTTTCCCCTCATAGCAGATCCAAACTGTCCAGTTTCATAAAAATGTCGGTGTCTTCCTGGACAGTACATTAAATTGGAAAAAGGACACTGATGTGTCTTTAAAGAAGGCTCAGTCAAGACTCTTAAGGAAGCTTAGATCCTCTGACTTTAGCAAGAACCTTCTGTACGTTTTGTATCTTGGCTAGTGTCCTCTTTTATTCTGTTCTGTGCTGGTGGGGGGGGGGGGGGGCAGTATCTGTTTGGATGATACAAATAGGATCAATAACCTGATCAAAGAGGCTGGCTCTGTGATCGGCTTTACCCCACACTCTCTTGAAGTCACCTTTGAGAAGAGAACGAGGACAACACTAAAAATCTTTTCATAAATATCTGACATATGCCAAGGGTTCATTTTGAAATGCTAAGTACTGTATAGTGGAAATATATGATATTGAATAACTGATTGTGTAGTTTTTGTATTACAGGGAAGAGGTGATGGAAACCAGTCAGTGTAGTGTTTGAGTGTGTGTCCTCAGTGAAGTGTGTCAGTCTCTGCAGAAGCTTCCTGCTGCAGCAGTCAGTCTGGTTTCTGTTCAGGCTGACTGAGGGAGGTTTTTGTACGACGCTTTTTCACTGTGTGAACACCAACTCACTGTTGATGAAATGTACACTCTGACAGTAGTAAACTGCTGCGTCTTCAGTCTGGACTCCACTGATGGTCAGAGTGAAGTCAGAGTTTGATCCACTGCCTGTAAAACGACTTGAAGTCCCCGATACTCGAGTGCTACCCAAGTAAATCAGCAGTTTAGGAGTTCCTCCATCTTTCTGTTGGTACCAGGCTAAAAAGGGTTCATCGTCGTCCGTAGTATCTACATCCTCACTGGTCCTACATGAGACAGTGACAGAGGCTCCCAGAGCAGATCTCACTGCTGCAGACTGAGTCACTGTGACCTGTCCTCTGGACTCTGAGGAGACAGAGACAAACACATGAAGCAGCATCAGGGTTGTGTGGGCTTCATTTCAGAGAGACGGATGTTCATAGAGGAGAGGAGTTTGATTGTCTGGACTTTACCTGTGAAGCAGCAGCAGAGGAGGAGAGTCCAGATGAGGACGCAGATCAAAGTCATGTTTTTGGACGAGGAGGAGGAGGAGGATTTCTGTGTCTCCTGTTGTGATGAAGGACAGCTGTCAGTCCTGCAGTGTTCAACTCTCAGGACTTTAAACTCTCCCCGAGCACTGGAGCATGCTGCTGCTCATGCAAAGTGGCTCTTTATGGAAATGCTCTGACTAACTGGGGACTTGGATTATAGTCATTATAAAGTTAATTTTTTTAACTTTCAATAAGACATGTTTTTAAAACCGTCTTCATGCTTCTGGAGAAATCCCCGGAACAAAATGTCTTAATTTTGAATATTAATGGAAATGTATTCTTTATACTTTTCAGTTCATTTGAAGGTTTTGCAGACAAGAGCATTTTTTTTTCTTTCTTTAGTGAGAGGTTTTTGTACGGCGACTCAGTGAGTTTGCATCACTGTGGTTCACATTTGGTGGAGGAACCAGACTGGATGTTGGAAGTAAGTCAAATATTAACCCTTTGTATGTCAAGAGATTATTTTATTTTTAAATGCAAGACTGAAAATGACTGACCCAAACATTTGTGTGCATGTTTTTCTCTGTATTTAGACTAAATTGAATTTGAAGGATTTTAGTTTTTAATGAAACACAAAATAGTCAAATCTGAAGCCAGAGTCATCATTTGTTCCAGAGTAAATGAGTGTTATCATTGTTAAGGTGAAGTTGCATCTTGAGGGCTGGTAGTTTGAGTACGATGTGTTGAAGTCAGAGAGCCGTGTCTCTGTGCAGTGAGAGGTTTTTGTACGGCGACTCAGTGACTTTGTATCACTGTGGTGGACTTTTGGTGGAGGAACCAGACTGGATGTCGGAGGTAAGTTTCTGTTTAATTCTAAACAGTGTAATGTAATCGTGATTTTTTTCTTTTTTTCATTTACAATATAAAGAAACATTTATAAATTTTTACATTATATTTTTTTCCTGTTTGTGTTTGTCCTCCTGTACCATCTCAGGACAGATCGTTTACATTCAGTCCAGCAGCTTCAGATTCATGAAAAATAATTCTCTGGTTTCAGATATCTATTCCACATCAACGATAACTCTTAAAGGCCCTTATTTCATTTTGTCATTTTGAATAAATTGCTCAAAGGGAAGTTGTAAGAATTTTGAATGAAAATGTTCAAAATCTCTGATCTCTTTCTGCAGATTATGTCACTTAAGATTTTTTAGCCTTTTATGATTTAAAACATGTTTTATTGATAGATTTGGTTCATGTTTCCACTCAACAGTTAGAAAAATAGGTATTTCAAAGGTTTGAGTGATTTGATGATTTTTCAGCGTTTTTATTTTAAGTCCAGTGTATTCTGGTCTCTCCGTACGATGATCGTCTCTGTGTTGATTTGCATGACAGATTTCTGAGAGGGAAGTGAAACAATGTGTGAGTGACTGCTGAAGCAGAAAAAAACATCTGACAGAAACTCCTTAAAGGAGAAACTCTGCTTTCAACTGCAAAGGTGTCCAGGAGTGATGTGTTTGACTGACAGCTGTGTGGTTCCTGTCCTCTGTTCTGATTGGTGTCTCCTAGGTGAAGCCCGTCCCACCTTGATGGTTCTGCCCCCTTCCAATGAGGAGCTGCAGCAGGGGAATGCCACGCTCGTGTGCCTGGCCAACAAGGGCTTCCCCTCAGACTGGAGTCTGGCCTGGAAGGTGGACGGCATCAGCGGCGGCAGCTGGGAGGAGAGCAGGGGCCCTGCGGTGATGGAGCAGGACGCTCGTTACAGCTGGAGCAGCACCCTGAGGCTCTCTGCAGGCCAGTGGACGAAGGTGGGCTCTGTGACCTGTGAGGCCACCCAGGGCTCCCAGACGCTGGTCTCAGAGACACTGAGGAGGGACCAGTGTTCCCAGGACTGAGCTGTATCACCTGGACTCTGCTGCTGGTTTCTCCCTGCTGTTGTTTCACTTCTGAAACTGCACTCAGTTTACACGCTAAATGCCTTCTTTCCCTCCCTTTGATTTTATGTTTCAACGTTACTTTTTTTTGCCTTTTGTATTGACAGTTTTTCTTAAAATGAGCAAAAGAATAAAAATGGAATCCAACAGAGTTCGTTGTGCATATCTTTCATTTCTTAACACTGTTATAACTGTGAAGAGTCTTCATAGTCTCTGAGGTTAACAATTTATGATTCGACTTTGGTAAGTTCACCTAAAACATAAAAAAATATATAGCAATGGAAAACTTCCAAATAATCTTATATCATCAAAATCTGCTGTTGAAGAAGTTGAAATGTCTCAATCTGATGACTGATGTGTTGAATTGTTAAATCTCTGAAAATAATGAAGGTGGGTAAGAAATGTGTTGGAAATAAAACGGATGATATCATCAGCATAAAGTGATAAAACATTGCTTCTGGCATTTTGTTCAATGCCTGCTCTGTGGTTGTCAAAAGTAGATTTAAATATATAAATAAAATCATAAGAACACACATTGTGGAAAGTTTATTCAAAGGTCTCTTGGTGTTTTGCATATTCTGTTTGGATGTCAAAATAAAAAGATTTGAGACGTATCTCAAGAAAAGACATATTAATCAATGAAAACAATTCAAATGTGTGTTAATTTTAGACAGTAGTAAACTCCTTCTTTAACCTGTGAGTGCTTTGGGTGCTCTGCTTTTCTTGGATATAATTAGGAGGACTCTAATGGAAACAAGTTTGGAACCTCTGAGGTAGTCGACGACTTTAAAAAGACTTAAAGAGTCTTATACAACACATATAGTTCTGTCAGTGCAGACTAACCTTTCCTCTGCAGGGCACCAGTTTAGCTCAGTTGATAGAGCAGGCGCTGTATTTTATATATTTGTGGCGACAGTAGCTCAGTCTGTAGGGACCTTGTTTGGGAACCTGAGGGTCGTTGGTTTAAGTCCCTGTACACATCAAAGTATGGAAGCTGCCAGGTCCCAGGTCACTCTCCGAGTGCTATAGAGGTGTCCTAGAGCAAGACACTGAACCCCCAACAGCTCTGTTGTGCTCCCTGTGTCGCAGTGTGTAGCAGCCCCACTGACATCTCTCCAGGTCCTGATTGTGTTAGTGTGCACAGACATCATGTCCACAAGTTTTCAGATGTTACTGCTCTCGTGCACCTACTTACCCAAGGCAATAATCTGACCAACAAAAACAGAGATTGAATCTTTAGTCAGCTGGTGTGATGCATATTGAATGTTGGAAAGACAAAGGAACATATTATTGATTTTAGAAGAAAGAAAGACGATGTTTCCCCTCATAGCAGATCCAAACTGTCCAGTTTCATAAAGTACATCATACAGTACATCAAATTGGAAAAAGGACACTGATGTGTCTTTAAAGAAGGCTCAGTCAAGACTCTTAAGGAAGCTTAGATCCTCTGACATTAGCAAGAACCTTCTGTATGTTTTGTATCTTGGCTAGTGTCCTCTTTTATTCTGTTCTGTGCTGGGGGGGGCAGCTTCTGTTTAGATGATACAACTAGGATCAATAAGCTGATCAAAGAGGCTGGCTCTGTGATCGGCTTTACCCCACACTCTCTTGAAGTCACCTTTGAGAAGAGAACGAGGACAACACTAAAAATCTCTTCATAAATATCTGACATATGCCAAGGGTTCATTTTGAAATGCTAAGTACTGTATAGTGGAAATATGATATTGAATAACTGATTGTGTAGTTTTTGTATTACAGGGAAGAGGTGATGGAAACCAGTCAGTGTAGTGTTTGAGTGTGTGTCCTCAGTGAAGTGTGTCAGTCTCTGCAGAAGCTTCCTGCTGCAGCAGTCAGTCTGGTTTCTGTTCAGGCTGACTGAGGGAGGTTTTTGTACGACGCTTTTTCACTGTGTGAACACAAACTCACTGTTGATATAGTGACAACTCTGACAGTAGTAAACTGCTGCGTCTTCAGTCTGGACTCCACTGATGGTCAGAGTGAAGTCAGAGTTTGATCCACTGCCTGTAAAACGATCTGAAGTCCCTGATTCTCGAGTGCTACCTAAGTAAATCAGCAGTTTAGGAGTTCCTCCATCTTTCTGTTGGTACCAGGCTAAAAAGGGTTCGTCGTCGCCCGTAGTATCTACATCCTCACTGGTTGTACATGATAAGGTGACGGAGGCTCCCAGAGCAGATATCACTGCTGCAGGCTGAGTCACTGTGACCTGTCCTCTGGACTCTGAGGAGACAGAGACAAACACATGAAGCAGCATCAGGGTTGTGTGGGCTTCATTTCAGAGAGACGGATGTTCATAGAGGAGAGGAGTTTGATTGTCTGGACTTTACCTGTGAAGCAGCAGCAGAGGAGGAGAGTCCAGATGAGGACGCAGATCAAAGTCATGTTTTTGGATGAGGAGGAGGAGGAGGATTTCTGTGTCTCCTGTTGTGATGAAGGACAGCTGTCAGTCCTGCAGTGTTCAACTCTCAGGACTTTAAACTCTCCCCGAGCACTGGAGCATGCTGCTGCTCATGCAAAGTGGCTCTTTATGAAAATGCTCTGACTAACTGGGGACTTGGATTATACTAATTATAAAGTTAATTATTTTAACTTTCAATAAGACATGTTTTTAAAACCGTGTTCATGCTTCTGGAGAAATCCCCGGAATAAAATGTCTTAATTTTGAATATTAATGGAAATGTATTCTTTATTTCAGTTCATTTGAAGGTTTTGCAGACAAGAGCATTTTTTTTTACTTTCTTTAGTGAGAGGTTTTTGTACGGCGACTCAGTGAGTTTGCATCACTGTGGTACACATTTGGTGGAGGAACCAGACTGGATGTTGGAAGTAAGTCAAATATTAACCCTTTGTATGTAAAGAGATTATTTTTTTTTTTAAATGCAAGACGGAAAATGACTGACCCAAACATTTGTGTGCATGTTTTTCTCTGTATTTAGACTAAAAACAAATTTTTAAAGAAACACAAAATCGTATCAAAATAAATGTCAAATCTGAAGCCAAAGTCATCATTTCTTCCAAGGTAATTGAGTGTTATCATTGTAAAGGTGAAGTTGCATCTTGAGGGCTGGTAGTTTGAGTACGATGTGTTGAAGTCAGAGAGCCGTGTCTCTGTGCAGTGAGAGGTTTTTGTACGGCGATTCAGTGACTTTGTATCACTGTGGTGGACTTTTGGTGGAGGAACCAGACTGGATGTCGGAGGTAAGTTTCTGCTGATTTCTAAACAGTGTAATGTAATCGTGATTTTTTTTTTTTTCATTTACAATATAAAGAAACATTTATACATTTTTACATTATATTTTTTTCCTGTTTGTGTTTGACCTCCTGTACCATCTCAGGACAGATCATTTACATTCAGTTCAGCAGCTTCAGATTCATAAAAAATAATTCTCTGGTTTCAGATATCTATTCCACATCAACGATAACTCTTAAAGGCCCTTATTTCATTTTGTCATTTTGAATAAATTGCTCAAAGGGAAGTTGTAAGAATTTTGAAAGAAAATGTTCAAAATCTCTGATCTCTTTCTGCAGATTATGTCACTTAAGATTTTTTAGCCTTTTATGATTTAAAACATGTTTTATTGATAGATTTGGTTCATGTTTCCACTCAACAGTTAGAAAAACAGGTATTTCAAAGGTTTGAGTGATTTGATGATTTTTCAGCGTTTTTATTTTAAGTCCAGTGTATTCTGGTCTCTCTGTACGATGATTGTCTCTGTGTTGATTTGCATGACAGATTTCTGAGAGGGAAGTGAAACAATGTGTGAGTGACTGCTGAAGCAGAAAAAAACATCTGACAGAAACTCCTTAAAGGAGAAACTCTGCTTTCAACTGCAAAGGTGTCCAGGAGTGATGTGTTTGACTGACAGCTGTGTGGTTCCTGTCCTCTGTTCTGATTGGTGTCTCCTAGGTGAAGCCCGTCCCACCTTGATGGTTCTGCCCCCTTCCAATGAGGAGCTGCAGCAGGGGAAGGCCACGCTCGTGTGCCTGGCCAACAAGGGCTTCCCCTCAGACTGGAGTCTGGCCTGGAAGGTGGACGGCATCAGCGGCGGCAGCTGGGAGGAGAGCAGGGGCCCTGCGGTGATGGAGCAGGACGCTCGTTACAGCTGGAGCAGCACCCTGAGGCTCTCTGCAGGCCAGTGGACGAAGGTGGGCTCTGTGACCTGTGAGGCCACCCAGGGCTCCCAGACGCTAGTCTCAGAGACACTGAGGAGGGACCAGTGTTCCCAGGACTGAGCTGTATCACCTGGACTCTGCTGCTGGTTTCCCCCTGCCGTTGTTTCACTTCTGAAACTGCCCTCAGTTTGCACGCTAAATGCCTTCTTTCCCTCTCTATGATTTTATGTTTCAACGTTAATTTTTCTTGCCTTTTTTATTGACAGTTTTTCTTAAAATGAGCAAAAGAATAAAAATGGAATCAAACAGTGTTTGTTGTGCATATCTTTCATTTCTGAACAGGTTAACAATTTTTGAACAGACTTTGGTAAGTTCACCTAAAGAGTAAAAAAACAAAATAGCAATGGAAGACTTCCAAATAATCTTATATCATCAAAATCTGTTGTTGAAGATGGTGAAATGTCTCAATCTGATGACTGATGTGTTGAATTGTTAAATCTCTGAAAATAATGAAGGTGGGTAAGAAATGTGTTGGAAGTAAAACGGATGGCATCATCTGCATAACGTGATAAAACATTGCTTCTGGCATGTTGTTCAAAGCCTGCTCTGTGGTTTAAATATATTAATTAAAATCATGAAAACACACATCGTGGAAAGTTTATGCAAATTTCTCTTTGTGTTCTGCATATTCATTTGGGATGTCAAAATAAAAAGATTTAAGACTTATCTCACGAAAAGACATATTGATCAATGAAAACAATTCAAATGTGTGTTATTTTTAGACAGTAGTAAACTCCTTCTTTAACCTGTGAGTGCTTTGGGTGCTCTGCTTTTCTTGGATATAATTAGGAGGACTCTAATGGAAACAAGTTGGTAACCTCTGAGGTAGTCGACGACTTTAAAAAGACTTAAAGAGTCTTATACAACACATATAGTTCTGTCAGTGCAGACTAACCTTTCCTCTGCAGGGCACCAGTTTAGCTCAGTTGATAGAGCAGGCGCTGTATTTTATATAATTGTGGCGACAGTAGCTCAGTCTGTAGGGACCTTGTTTGGGAACCTGAGGGTCGCTGGTTCAAGTCCCTGTACACGTCAAAGTATGGAAGCTGCCAGGTCCCAGGTCACTCTCCGAGTGCTATAGAGGTGTCCTAGAGCAAGACACTGAACCCCCAACAGCTCTGTTGTGCTCCCTGTGTCGCAGTGTGTAGCAGCCCCACTGACATCTCTCCAGGTCCTGATTGTGTTAGTGTGCACAGACATCATGTCCACAAGTTTTCAGATGTTACTGCTCTCGTGCACCTACTTACCCAAGGCAATAATCTGACCAACAAAAACAGAGATTGAGTTTTTAGTCAGATAGTGTGATGCATATTGAATGTTGGAAATTATTATTGATTTTAGAAGAAAGAAAGACGATGTTTCCCCTCATAGCAGATCCAAACTGTCCAGTTTCATAAATATGTCGGTGTCTTCCTGGACAGTAAATTAAATTGGAAAAATAACCCTGATGTGTCTTTAATGAAGGCTCAGTCAAGACTCTTAAGGAAGCTTAGATCCTCTGACTTTAGCAAGAACCTTCTGTATGTTTTGTATCTTGGCTAGTGTCCTCTTTTATGATGTTCTGTGCTGGTGGGGGGGGGCAGCTTCTGTTTAGATGACACAAATAAGATCAATAAGCTGATCAAAGAGGCTGGCTCTGTGATCGGCTTTACCCCACACTCTCTTGAAGTCACCTTTGAGAAGAGAACGAGGACAACACTAAAAATCTTTTCATAAATATCTGACATATGCCAAGGGTTCATTTTGAAATGCTAAGTACTGTATAGTGGAAATATATGATATTGAATAACTGATGGTGTAGTTTTTGTATTACAGGGAAGAGGTGATGGAAACCAGTCAGTGTAGTGTTTGAGTGTGTGTCCTCAGTGAAGTGTGTCAGTCTCTGCAGAAGCTTCCTGCTGCAGCAGTCAGTCTGGTTTCTGTTCAGGCTGACTGAGGTTTTTGTACGACGCTTTTTCACTGTGTGAACACACCTACACTGTGATAACTCTGACAGTAGTAAACTGCTGCGTCTTCAGTCTGGACTCCACCGATGGTCAGAGTGAAGTCAGAGAATGAAATCCCCGATACTCGAGTGCTACCATCGTAAATCAGCAGTTTAGGAGTTCCTCCATCTTTCTGTTGGTACCAGGCTAACAAGGGTTCGTCGTCGCCCGTAGTATCTACATCCTCACTGGTCCTACATGATAAGGTGACGGAGGCTCCCAGAGCAGATATCACTGCTGCAGGCTGAGTCACTGTGACCTGTCCTCTGGACTCTGAGGAGACAGAGACAAACACATGAAGCAGCATCAGGGTTGTGTGGGCTTCATTTCAGAGGGACGGATGTTCATAGAGGAGAGGAGTTTGATTGTCTGGACTTTACCTGTGAAGCAGCAGCAGAGGAGGAGAGTCCAGATGAGGACGCAGATCAAAGTCATGTTTTTGGATGAGGAGGAGGAGGAGGATTTCTGTGTCTCCTGTTGTGATGAAGGACAGCTGTCAGTCCTCCAGTGTTCAACTCTCAGGACTTTAAACTCTCCCCGAGCACTGGAGCATGCTGCTGCTCATGCAAAGTGGCTCTTTATGGAAATGATGGATTTCAATCACTCAATGAGCTGATCTGATGATGAGTCTTTCAAGTATTTTAAAAGTTTCCTGAAAAGTATTTCAGTAGCTTTAACAATTATTTTTCCACAAGTTTCAGTTTTTCATATACACAATTCAAACAACATTTAAACTATTCTTTAAAACCTGAAAAAGTATTTTGCCAACTTTTTCTGTGTTGCTTGTGTTTGCCCTTTCTCAAGGATTAAAAATGTTTTTTTAATGAGAAAAATTTTGAAAGTGGATACAACATATACAAAGACTTATCACAGAATTACAGCAAAATTCTGAATTTGTCTTTTGCAAACCAAACTTCACTGCATCTAAAGTCTAAAACAAGTAGCTCATAACGTCTTGTTTTAAGTAGTGAAACGTGTCTGTTGTCACGGTTAAGCAGTGGTGCCTGTCTGTTGAACGGTTACTGAGCTAAGAGAGGGAAGTGAAATGTTTCAGACCAGTTTCATCTTCTCTGAAGAAGACTGACAGATGCAGTCGTGTCCTCGGCTGCCACTTACGAGAAAAAGGGTATTTGACCTCCCTTAATCGTCATTGATCTCTCTCTCTCTCTCTTTGCAGTGCTGCTCCACTCCAGTGTGCATCGGACTCAAACATTTGAGTCCAGTGTACATCAGACTCAAACATTTGAGTCGGATACAGCCTGACTTTGCAGAGTGTAAGCCTGGCCTAAACAGAAAAAAGTCATTTGGGAGATTTGGTTTTCCATCTAGCAGCACAAAAGTGTCAGCATGACGTATTTCTAGTCATGTGACTTCCTGCAATGTGACAATTGTACTAAGAACCCAAATGCACAAATCCAAACACACTTAGAGAAGATACAAAGTCTGTTTAATCAGAGGGGAAGTCAGTACACGGGAATCTAAATCACAAGCAGAGGTAATCAAAACGTTGGGCAACAGGCAGGTCAGAAAATACAGAAAAAGGTCAGAATAATAATCGGAAAAATACACAATGAAAGCTGGAACGTTGTCATGAGGGAACAAGAAGAACTGGCATAGAAGGAGGGAAACACAGAGACTAAATACTCAAGGGGAGCGAAGACAACTAGACACAGGTGAGACACATCAGGTAATCACAGACGCAGGAGACACAGGTGAGAGTAGAAGAAAGCAAAGGATCTGAAACGAGATGCAGGGTAAGTGTCAAAAACACAAGATGTAAAAACATGAGAGTAACTGAAACCACACACTATCCTGGAGATGTGTCATAACCAAGGGGCAACCTCCGGTCTGGAAAAATGAAGCCTATGCGGAAGTACAAAAAACTGCAGTTCCTCGAGGTTCCTCTTGAGGCTGGCTGCAGAAGCGCCGGAAGTGCCATAAGCCCACAGCCAAAAAAGCCCGTTTTTACCACAGGAATCAACATGTTTACAGCCTGGTTCAAAAAACGAGATATATCTGAGAAGTTGACGGCCCCTTCTCCTCACACTGTGGGGGGGGGTGAATTTTTTTATAACTCATCGGATTTCATTCTATTAAGGAAAACGACTATGCCCATATTAGGGTTGTGTCAGATTTGATTGACAGCTCTGCGCGGTCAGCAGGTCAGGAGGCTAACAGCTTGATCCGTCTGATTTCTCCTCTTTCTTACTTCGTTTGGAGAGTTTGTTTAACACATATCTGACAACATACATGGCTTGCTGTGCGGTTAACAGACCATCCAACAAGTTGATGCTTCAGTTTTCTTCGGTAAGTGATATAGTAGTGTTATATTTACTGCTTACTCGTATTTATATTTACGGACCTAGCTTGTTTAGAGTTAGCTTGTAAACCAGTCGGCTAACTGTGTAGCTCATTATTTACATTATTTACATTATTTACATTATTTACATTATTTACGGTCAATGGTTTCGAAATGTTTGTTAAGATGTTGTTGTTGAAAATAATGAGTTTGTGTGATGTTAGAAGCTAAAGGTTCAGCTCGGTGGTTATCTGATGTTATGATGAATGTTATACTCCACCTAAATGTGGACATTAAAAAACAAACTTTGTGTAGTAATTATCCGTCAGTAACATAAACTGAACTGAACCTAATGTGCTGTGTAGGTTATAGAGGATGACATTAAAGTTACATGGTTGATGTAGTGTCTTAAGATTTGAGCAAACTGTTAACAAAAATCACTTTGTAAGAGCATCTGTAACCATTAAGAACTATATTAATAACCATATTAATTTTCACTGAACTCATACACAGAATATAGCTGTAGAAATATAAAATATAAATAACATGGAATGAAAATAAGATATAAAGCACATAGATATAAAGTATAAGAAATAGTTTGAAGAATACAGCCATGTACTGAGCTCATGTTAATAATAAATGAGTTACTGTATGTTCTGTACTAAAGCACAGAGAGTTGGGACCTGTTAATGATTTAAATAATTCAGGTTATATTTGTTTCATGTTAAGATGAAGTACTATCCACAATAAACTGCTTAATTTTTCCTCACCCAAAATCTGAGACAATTTAATGTGAAATGTCATTGTGTGAGTGAGAGAGCTGAAAACAGCATGATTACAATAATGTTTATCTTCTTAACTTTGAATAGATGTTGATTACCTGAATACTGTACCTTTGTTGTCTGGGTAGTACACTGTTGAATTTATAAATGTGCTCTTACACACAGATGAATATAGAAAAATAATTTGATGATTTAATAAATGATTTAATGAATAACTGATATTTTCTCTCTTTCTTTGCCATCCTGAAGACCTCTCACTTAAAGTCCATGTTCTTCTGGATCCATGTCACATGCTCAAGCTTCTTCTGAATGACTTTTCAACAGTCAAAGTTCTGCTGAGAGAAGATGGCCAGCAGATAAGACAGCAGTACATCAAGGAGCTCCACAGGCTTCAGGAGGAGGAGGAGGGTTTGCACCTTGGAAGACTGTATTCATGCTGTTCAAATAAAACTAGATCTCCTCCAAACAACTTGCAATCAAACTATTTTCTTCCCATTTTAAAACCCTTTGTCCAGTTTAGATGGGAGAAGTTGATATTATGTGATATTGATCTGGGAAGACTACATTTCTAAATCATTTTTAACTGTGTTTTTATTCACAAGTTATTGATCTTATTTACTCTCGATGTATCTTGATTTAAGAATGGGGCTGTGTTTAAGGTCATCATTTTGCAATGACTCTGTTACATCCCATTTTCAGAAATGAACTGCATTAGTATTTATCAAAAGAATAAGAAGTTGTGTAAAAGTAGACTTCCTTCCCTTAGCAATTGAGTTGAGCATTAATGCACATTTTAGTCTTGTCATTTCAAATCTGAAATGTATACTCAGAAGTAGACATAAAGGAGTGCATTTATATAGAAATATTTATTTAATCTGAAAAACAACATGAAAAAAAGTCTGTTTTTACAGCAGAGATGAACATGTTTACAGCTTGGTACAAAACAAACAAATAGGTGTGATTAGCTCATGTCTCGATGGACACACACTGTACGGGGGGTGAATGTTTTGATGACTCATCAGTTTTGATTTGATGAAGGATAAGAGTTATTCACGATAAGGCGTGTAGCTGACCTGATTGACAGGTGGGCACGGTGTAACGGTTTGTCAAGAGGTTTAAAACCCGTCTCAGCTCTCAGCCTGTGGGTGACATCACTCAGGCCATCCGGGGGAGACCTCCCTCACAGCGAGCTGTTGAAGAGAAGCAACTGAAGTCCACCCCAGAAGAACCAACAAATACAGATGTTGTTGAGGCTCAGGTTTCTTCCTCTGTCTCTGCAGCTCTCTGGGCACCTCGATGGACCAGTCACCAATAATCCACACTGTGTCTATAGGAGAAATACAAAGGTGTTCAATTAATGCCTCAGACAAGACACAATGTACAGTTAACTACATGTGACAGCTCAGGGTGTTTTTTTGTTATGAGCCACATCTGCAGGAATAATATTGAACAAGGTAGCTGCAACTCATCATAATAGATGCCAGTCTTAAACACTATTTTTTCTAATACTTAGTTTTTGGTGTGAAGCTGACACTGTCCACAGACTCCATGACTTCACGGGGTTCAATAGAAAACAAATATCTTATAATAAATACTAAATATTTATTTTTCAATTGTCATGTTCACCTCATCGCTGTTGACATCAGTAAATATAAGACACAGACATTCCTCTTTTTGTCAGAACAGTAACATGAACTGTATGCTTTGTAATATTGATTTCTTCTGGATGTCTCATATTTATTTACAGTTTATGGATAAAACTTTGTGAATGTATTTTTCTACTAACACTGACAAAGTCTAACTGCTCTGACAAATAACTAATAACCATGATTGTATATTTAACAAAGTGTAGTTTTAAGACTTTAATTAAATATTTTGGTTGAATATAAATAGTTTTAACTGTGTTGTAGAAAAGTTAAATGTTAACTTACTGTTTAGTATTCTCAGGATGAGCAAATCCAATATGGATGCGGCCGTCGATTGGACTCATTTTCTGTCTATGTAACAGACGGGTCAGGGTTCATCCAGTAATATTTACAGTCTATGGTCATAACGTGCCAAACTGTCCATCAATCCGATCACACACTGATGGTGATGCCTTCAGGAACCATTTGGGTTGCTTCAACTGGGGATCGAACCACCAACTTTTCTGACAACCAAACCACTGTACCTCTAAGCCACATCTTCCCCATAACATTGACAGTATTATTTTGTTGAATGAAGTATTAGCTTTAGGTAGTATATTGATTTTATAATATTGGTTCTAAATGAAATACGATGTCTTGAGTTAGTTCTTCTTATAATTATCTCCCATGCTTAAAAAATGTGTCCTTGTCGTCTTGTATGTTTCATTCATCTTGCTTTAAAGCATTGTCCTCTTCCGTTTGATGAATAGTTTCATATTATAATTATCAGTGTGTTATTTCAACAAGACAATGTTGTACCTCTGTCAGTATCATTTCCCTCATTCAGCCACCAGAGGGCAGCAGAGTACGTCTTTTAAAAATGGCCTTATATCCTGCTCAGTTCATCCACCAGACTCAGTTGATAAATCCAGACTGTTAGTGAAGCAGCTCATTCAGTCTCCACAGAGACTCTCCTGTAAGGACTCACTGAAGAGGATCACTTTACACCTCATAGAGACGAGGACATTCAGCTGACGTAGTCACAGGGTGTGGCATGAAGCTACATCTCAGTAGTTCTTGAGTAGTTCTTGAAATTAATGATGATGTAATGGGTGTGAAGATTTGATGGTTATGTGTTTCTAAGAAGATGCTCGTGCATTTTCTTATCTATTTACAGATTATATCAGTTTTCTACATATTGACTTGTTTTTTCTTATTTCAGGTTGAATATTTTGACTCCATTTGACTGTTTGTTTCTTTTATGGATCCAGAAAGGAGCCAGTCAAGGTTTTGTTTTCACACACTTTGCATTGAATGGAGAAGCAGGATCCAGATACCTGTGATCACTTGAAAGGAAAAGAAACTGTGCCTTTGAGGTTTGGGACTTTTAATCTTTCAGAGTCACTTCAACTCTACAATTCACTTAGCAGACGCTATTATCCAAAGTGCAACACAAGCGAGGATCTAGAGAGGAGGAAACAAAGTCAGTAAGTGCAAATGAACAGCTTTCAGTCTGATCTGACACACAGATGCTGACAGGAAAGCACAACTTCAACAGCTGTTCTTCAGAGTTCTAATCAGCATCACAACCATCCTAAATATCATGATCATCATTACTAAACAACACCATCTTCATCTTCATCATCATCATGAAGGTCATTGGTGTTCTTAAAGGTGCAAAGGGACTCTGCGGATCCAAGTTTGGAATTCTTTTCCACCACCGGGGGGCGACAGAGGAGAAGAGTGTAGTTAGAAACTTAAGAACCCGTCCGGTTCAGTTCGGTATGGTACACATGTATTGGTGTTTCTACTGTCATGAATACTTTTTTGGTACTCTTCTGTTGGGGTGCCAAGCGTACTGAACCGACTCTAAAGGTTGGAGCTAGAAACACTGCAGTCTGTTGATTGGTCGAAAGAAGAATCTTCACTTGACAGCGGTAATAAAGCACAAACACAAAACGCACCACGTTTTGGAGAGAGTCATTAAAAGGCTGTTTTCTGTTTTTATGGGACTATATGTCAGCGCGTAGCTCCGCCCCATGGACGACCTGGGAGATGCAATCATTCATTTTTATTTACTGTGTCACATTCTTCTTCTTCTTTATTGAATGTCTTGGCTGTCTGTCGTGCCGCTGTTGTTTTATGATGTACGGTTGGCTGTTGAAATGCAAGCAAGATCAGGGTTTATCGTGTCAGACTGTACTGAACCAAACCAGACCGCTTGGTGGAAACGGGGCTTTAAGGCCCAGGTTCAGTTGGACATTTGTGAACACCTTATAGAGGCAAATAAAAACACATAAAGTGTATAGTGTTTGCTTCCTCTCTTATTCAAGTACTGCTATGTGTTGCTTTTATCCGTCCCTAAACATTGGCTGTTATTGTGTAAGTTGAAAAGTTGTTTTAGGTAAAAGAGTCTGCAGGACAGTAAACTAAACTGAGCGCACATTCATGAGTGTGTGTCCTCAGTGAAGTGTGTCAGTCTCTGCAGAAGCTTCCTGCTGCAGCAGTCAGTCTGGTTTCTGTTCAGGCTGACTGAGGGAGGTTTTTGTACGACGCTTTTTCACTGTGTGAACACCCACTCACTGTTGATGATATGTACACTCTGACAGTAGTAAACTGCTGCGTCTTCAGTCTGGACTCCACTGATGGTCAGAGTGAAGTCAGAGTTTGATCCACTGCCTGTAAAACGATCTGAAGTCCCTGATTCTCGAGTGCTACCATAGTAAATCAGCAGTTTAGGAGTTCCTCCATCTTTCTGTTGGTACCAGGCTAACAAGGGTTCGCCAAAAGTATTATCTACATCCTCACTGGTTGTACATGATAAGGTGACGGAGGCTCCCAGAGCAGATCTCACTGCTGCAGACTGAGTCACTGTGACCTGTCCTCTGGACTCTGAGGAGACAGAGACAAACACATGAAGCAGCATCAGGGTTGTGTGGGCTTCATTTCAGAGAGACGGATGTTCATAGAGGAGAGGAGTTTGATTGTCTGGACTTTACCTGTGAAGCAGCAGCAGAGGAGGAGAGTCCAGATGAGGACGCAGATCAAAGTCATGTTTTTGGATGAGGAGGAGGAGGAGGATTTCTGTGTCTCCTGTTGTGATGAAGGACAGCTGTCAGTCCTGCAGTGTTCAACTCTCAGGACTTTAAACTCTCCCCGAGCACTGGAGCATGCTGCTGCTCATGCAAAGTGGCTCTTTATGGAAATGCTCTGACTAACTGGGGACTTGGATTATACTAATTATAAAGTTAATTATTTTAACTTTCAATAAGACATGTTTTTAAAACCGTCTTCATGCTTCTGGAGAAATCCCCGGAATAAAATGTCTTAATTTTGAATATTAATGGAAATGTATTCTTTATACTTTTCAGTTCATTTGAAGGTTTTGCAGACAAGAGCATTTTTTTTACTTTCTTTAGTGAGAGGTTTTTGTACGGCGACTCAATGAGTTTGCATCACTGTGGTACACATTTGGTGGAGGAACCAGACTGGATGTTGGAAGTAAGTCAAATATTAACCCTTTGTATGTCAAGAGATTATTTTATTTTGAAATGGAAGACTGAAAATGACTGACCCAAACATTTGTGTGCATGTTTTTCTCTGTATTTAGACTAAAAACGAATTTTTAATGAAACACAAAATCGTATCAAAATAAATGTCAAATCTGAAGCCAGAGTCATCATTTGTTCCAGAGTAAATGAGTGTTATCATTGTAAAGGTGAAGTTGCATCTTGAGGGCTGGTAGTTTGAGTACGATGTGTTGAAGTCAGAGAGCCGTGTCTCTGTGCAGTGAGAGGTTTTTGTACGGCGACTAGGTGACTTTGTATCACTGTGGTGGACTTTTGGTGGAGGAACCAGACTGGATGTCGGAGGTAAGTTTCTGTTGATTTCTAAACAGTGTAATGTAATCATGAATTATTTGTTTTTTTCATTTACAATATAAAGAAACATTTATACATTTTTACATTATATTTTTTTCCTGTTTGTGTTTGTCCTCCTGTACCATCTCAGGACAGATCGTTTACATTCAGTTCAGCAGCTTCAGATTCATAAAAAATAATTCTCTGATTTCAGATATCTATTCCACATCAACGATAACTCTTAAAGGCCTTTATTTCATTTTGTCATTTTGAATAAATTGCTCAAAGGGAAGTTGTAAGAATTTTGAATGAAAATGTTCAAAATCTCTGATCTCTTTCTGCAGATTATGTCACTTAAGATTTTTTTTTAGCCTTTTATGATTTAAAACATGTTTTATTGATAGATTTGGTTCATGTTTCCACTCAACAGTTAGAAAAATAGGTATTTCAAAGGTTTGAGTGATTTGATGATTTTTCAGCGTTTTTACTTTAAGTCCAGTGTATTCTGGTCTCTCCGTACGATGATCGTCTCTGTGTTGATTTGCATGACAGATTTCTGAGAGGGAAGTGAAACAATGTGTGAGTGACTGCTGAAGCAGAAAAAAACATCTGACAGAAACTCCTTAAAGGAGAAACTCTGCTTTCAACTGCAAAGGTGTCCAGGAGTGATGTGTTTGACTGACAGCTGTGTGGTTCCTGTCCTCTGTTCTGATTGGTGTCTCCTAGGTGAAGCCCGTCCCACCTTGATGGTTCTGCCCCCTTCCAATGAGGAGCTGCAGCAGGGGAATGCCACGCTCGTGTGCCTGGCCAACAAGGGCTTCCCCTCGGACTGGAGTCTGGCCTGGAAGGTGGACGGCATCAGCGGCGGCAGCTGGGAGGAGAGCAGGGGCCCTGCGGTGATGGAGCAGGACGCTCGTTACAGCTGGAGCAGCACCCTGAGGCTCTCTGCAGGCCAGTGGACGAAGGTGGGCTCTGTGACCTGTGAGGCCACCCAGGGCTCCCAGACGCTGGTCTCAGAGACACTGAGGAGGGACCAGTGTTCCCAAGACTGAGCTGTATCACCTGGACTCTGCTGCTGGTTTCCCCCTGCTGTTGTTTCACTTCTGAAACTGCCCTCAGTTTACACGCTAAATGCCTTCTTTCCCTCTCTATGATTTTATGTTTCAACGTTAATTTTTCTCGCCTTTTTTCTTGACAGTTTTTCTTAAATTGAGCAAAAGAATAAAAATGGAATCAAACAGTGTTTGTTGTGCATATCTTTCATTTCTTAACAGGTTAAAAAATTTTGAACGGACTTTGGTAAGTTCATCTAAAGAATAAAAAAAATATAGCAATGGAAAACTTCCAAATAATCTTATATCATCAAAATCTGCTGTTGAAGAAGTTGAAATGTCTCAATCTGATGACTGATGTGTTGATTTGTTAAATCTCTGAAAATAATGAAGGTGGGTAAGAAATGTGTTGGAAATAAAACGGATGGCATCATCAGCATAAAGTGATAAAACATTGCTTCTGGCATTTTGTTCAATGCCTGCTCTGTTGTTGTCAAAATTAGATTTAAATATATAAATAAAATCATAAGAACACACATTGTGGAAAGTTTATTCAAAGGCTTTTTGGTAGGGTTAGGGTTAAGACTGTTCTGCATATTCTGTTGGGATGTCAAAAGAAAACGATTTAATACTTAACTCATAAAAAGAGATATTTATCAATTAAAACAATTCAAATGTTTTTTTTAATTATTGACAGTAGTATACTCCTTCTTTTACCTGTGGGTGCTTTGGGTGCTCTGCTTTTCTTGGATATAATTAGTAGGACTCTTATGGAAACAAGTTTGGAACCAGACTAACCTTTCCTCTGCAGGGCACCAGTTTAGCTCAGTTGATAGAGCAGGCGCTGTATTTTATATATTTGTGGCGACAGTAGCTCAGTCTGTAGGGACCTTCTTTGGGAACCCGAGGGTCGCTGGTTCAAGTCCCTGTACACATCAAAGTATGGAAGCTGCCAGGTCCCAGGTCACTCTCCGAGTGTTATAGAGGTGTCCTAGAGCAAGACACTGAACCCCCAACAGCTCTGGTCCGCTCTCTGTGTCGCAGTGTGTAGCAGCCCCACTGACATCTCTCCAGGTCCTGATTGTGTTAGTGTGCACAGACATCATGTCCACAAGTTTTCAGATGTTACTGCTCTCGTGCACCTCCTTACCCAAGGCAATAATCTGACCAACAAAAACAGAGATTGAATCTTTAGTCAGCTGGTGTGATGCATATTGAATGTTAGAAATTATTATTGATTTTAGAAGAAAGAAAGACGATGTTTCCCCTCATAGCAGATCCAAACTGTCCAGTTTCATAAATATGTCGATGTCTTCACGGACAGTAAATTAAATTGGAAAATGGACACTGATGTGTCTTTAATGAAGGCTCAATCAAGACTCTTAAGGAAGCTTAGATCCTCTGACTTTAGCAAGAACCTTCTGTACGTTTTGTATCTTGGCTAGTGTCCTCTTTTATTCTGTTCTGTGCTGGGGGGGGGGGCAGCTTCTGTTTGGATGATACAAATAGGATCAATAAGCTGATCAAAGAGGCTGGCTCTGTGATTGGCTTTACCCCACACTCTCTTGAAGTCACCTTTGAGAAGAGAACGAGGACAACACTAAAAATCTTTTCATAAATATCTGACATATGCCAAGGGTTCATTTTGAAATGCTAAGTACTGTATAGTGGAAATATATGATACTGAATAACTGATTGTGTAGTTTTTGTATTACAGGGAAGAGGTGATGGAAACCAGTCAGTGTAGTGTTTGAGTGTGTGTCCTCAGTGAAGTGTGTCAGTCTCTGCAGAAGCTTCCTGCTGCAGCAGTCAGTCTGGTTTCTGTTCAGGCTGACTGAGGGAGGTTTTTGTACGACGCTTTTTCACTGTGTGAACACCAACTCACTGTTGATGATATGTACACTCTGACAGTAGTAAACTGCTGCGTCTTCAGTCTGGACTCCACTGATGGTCAGAGTGAAGTCAGAGTTTGATCCACTGCCTGTAAAACGATCTGAAGTCCCTGATTCTCGAGTGCTACCGAAGTAAATCAGCAGTTTAGGAGTTCCTCCATCTTTCTGTTGGTACCAGGCTAACAAGGGTTCGTCGTCCGTAGTATCTACATCCTCACTGGTCCTACATGATAAGGTGACGGAGGCTCCCAGAGCAGATCTCACTGCTGCAGGCTGAGTCACTGAGACCTGTCCTCTGGACTCTGAGGAGACAGAGACAAACACATGAAGCAGCATCAGGGTTGTGTGGGCTTCATTTCAGAGAGACAGATGTTCATAGAGGAGAGGAGTTTGATTGTCTGGACTTTACCTGTGAAGCAGCAGCAGAGGAGGAGAGTCCAGATGAGGACGCAGATCAAAGTCATGTTTTTGGACGAGGAGGAGGAGGATTTCTGTGGCTCCTGTTGTGATGAAGGACAGCTGTCAGTCCTGCAGTGTTCAACTCTCAGGACTTTAAACTCTCCCCGAGCACTGGAGCATGCTGCTGCTCATGCAAAGTGGCTCTTTATGGAAATGATGGATTTCAATCACTCAATGAGCTGATCTGATGATGAGTCTTTCAAGTATTTTAAAAGTTTTCTGAAAAGTATTTCAGTAGCTTTAACAATTATTTTTCCACAAGTTTCAGTTGTTCATATACACAATTCAAACAACATTTAAACTATTCTTTAAAACCTGAAAAAGTATTTTGCCAACTTTTTTTGTGTTGCTTGTGTTTGCCCTTTCTCAAGGATTAAAAATGTTTTTTTAATGAGAACAATTTTGAAAGTGGATACAACATATACAAAGACTTATCACAGAATTACAGCAAAATTCTGAATTTGTATTTTGCAGACCAAACTTCACTGCATCTAAAGTCTAAAACAAGTAGCTCATAACGTCTTGTTTTAAGTAGTGAAACGTGTCTGTTGTCACGGTTAAGCAGTGGTGCCTGTCTGTTGAACGGTTACTGAGCTAAGAGAGGGAAGTGAAATGTTTCAGACCAGCTTCATCTTCTCTGAAGAAGACTGACAGATGCAGTCGTGTCCTCGGCTGCCACTTAGGAGAAAAAGGGTATTTGACCTCCCTTAATTATCATTGATCTCTCTCTCTCTCTCTTTGCAGTGCTGCTCCACTCCAGTGTGCATCGGACTCAAACATTTGAGTCCAGTGTGCATCGGACTTAAACATTTGAGTCGGATACAGCCTGACTTTGCAGAGTGTAAGCCTGGCCTAAACAGAAAAAAGTCATTTGGGAGATTTGGTTTTCCATCTTGCAACACAAAAGTTTCAGCATGACGTATTTCTAGTCATGTGACTTCCTGCAATGTGACAATTGTACTAAGAACCCAAATGCACAAATCCAAAAACACTTAGAGAAGATACAAAGTCTGTTTAATCAGAAGGGAGGTCAGTACACGGGCATCTAAATCACAAGCAGAGGTAATCAAAACGTTGGGCAACAGGCAGGTCAGAAAATACAGAAAAAGGTCGGAATAATAATCGGAAAAATACACAACGAAAGCTGGAACGTTGTCATGAGGGAACAAGAAGAACTGGCATAGAAGGAGGGAAACACAGAGACTAAATACTCAAGGGGAGCGAAGACAACTAGACACAGGTGAGACACATCAGGTAATCACAGACGCAGGAGACACAGGTGAGAGTAGAAGAAAGCAAAGGATCTGAAACGAGATGCAGGGTAAGTGTCAAAAACACAAGATGTAAAAACATGAGAGTAACTGGAACCACACACTATCCTGGAGATGTGTCATAACCAAGGGGCAACCTCCGGTCTCGAAAAATGAAGCCTATGCGGAAGTACAAAAAACTGCAGTTCCTCGAGGTTCCTCTTGAGGCTGGCTGCAGAAGCGCCGGAAGTGCCATAAGCCTACAGCCAAAAAAGCCCGTTTTTACCACAGGAATCAACATGTTTACAGCCTGGTTCAAACAACGAGATATATCTGAGAAGTTGACGGCCCCTTCTCCTCACACTGTGGGGGGGGGTGAATGTTTTTATAACTCATCGGATTTTATTCTATTAAGGAAAACGACTATGCCCATATTAGGGTTGTGTCAGATTTGATTGACAGCTCTGCGCGGTCAGCAGGTCAGGAGGCTAACAGCTTGATCCGTCTGATTTCTCCTCTTTCTTACTTCGTTTGGAGAGTTTGTTTAACACATATCTGACAACATACATGGCTTGCTGTGCGGTTAACAGACCATCCAACAAGTTGATGCTTCAGTTTTCTTCGGTAAGTGATATAGTAGTGTTATATTTACTGCTTACTCATGTGTTTATATTTACGGACCTAGCTTGTTTAGAGTTAGCTTGTAAACCAGTCGACTAACTGTGTAGCTCATTATTTACATTATTTACATTATTTACATTATTTACAGTCAATGGTTTAGAAATGTTTGTTAAGATGTTGTTGTTGAAAATAATGAGTTTGTGTGATGTTAGAAGCTAAAGGTTCACCTCGGTGGTTATCTGACGTTATGATGAATGTTATACTCCACCTAAATGTGGACATTAAAAAAGAAACTTTGTGTAGTAATTATCCGTCAGTAACATAAACTGAACTGAACCTAATGTGCTGTGTAGGTTATAGAGGATGACAGTAAAGTTACATGGTTGATGTAGTGTCTTAAGATTTGAGCAAACTGTTAACAAAAATCACTTTGTAAGAGCATCTGTAACCATTAAGAACTATATTAATAACCAGATTAATTTTCACTGAACTCATACACAGAATATAGCTGTAGAAATATAAAATATAAATAACATGGAATGAAAATAAGATATAAAGCACATAGATATAAAGTATAAGAAATAGTTTGAAGAATACAGCCATGTACTGAGCTCATGTTAATAATAAATGAGTTACTGTATGTTCTGTACTAAAGCACAGAGAGTTGGGACCTGTTAATGATTTAAATAATTCAGGTTATATTTGTTTCATGTAAAGATGAAGTACTATCTACAATAAACTGCTGAATTTTTCCTCACCCAAAATCTGAGACAATTTGATGTGGAATATCATTGTGTGAGTGAGAGAGCTGAAAACAGAATGATTACAATAATGTTTATCTTCTTAACTTTGGAGGAGGAGGGTTTGCACCTTGGAAGACTGTATTCATGCTTCAGCTGTTCAAATAAAACTAGATCTCCTCCAAACAACTTGCAATCAAACTATTTTCTTCCCATTTTAAAACCCTTTGTCCAGTTTAGATGGGAGAAGTTGATATTATGTGATATTGATCAGGGAAGACTACATTTCTAAATCATTTTTAACTGTGTTTTTTTTCACAAGTTATTGATCTTATTTACTCTCCATGTATCTTGATTTAAGAATGGGGCTGTGTTTAAGCTCATCATTTTGCAATGACTCTGTTCCATCCCATTTTAAGAAATGAACTGCATTAGTATTTATCAAAAGAATAAAAAGTTGTGTAAAAGTAGACTTCCTTCCCTAAGCTATTGAGTTGAGCATTAATGCACATTTTAGTCTTGTCATTTCAAATCTGAAATGTATACTCAGAAGTAGACATAAAGGAGTGCATTTATATAGAAATATTTATTTAATCTGAAAAACAACATGAAAAAAAGTCTGTTTTTACAGCAGAGATGAACATGTTTACAGCTTGGTACAAAACAAACAAATAGGTGTGATTAGCTCATGTCTCGATGGACACACACTGTACGGGGGGGGGGAATGTTTTGATGACTCATCAGTTTTGATTTGATGAAGGATAAGAGTTATTCACAATAAGGCGTGTAGCTGACCAGCTTGACAGGCAGGTGCGGTGTAACGGTTTGTCAGGAGGTTTAAAACCCGCCTCAGCTCTCAGCCTGTGGGTGACATCACTCAGGCCATCCGGGGGAGACCTCCCTCACAGCGAGCTGTTGAAGAGAAGCAACTGAAGTCCACCCCAGAAGAACCAACAAATACAGATGTTGTTGAGGCTCAGGTTTCTTCCTCTGTCTCTGCAGCTCTCTGGGCACCTCGATGGACCAGTCACCAATAATCCACACTGTGTCTATAGGAGAAATACAAAGGTGTTCAATTAATGCCTCAGACAAGACACAATGTACAGTTAACTACATGTGACAGCTCAGGCTGTTTTTTTGTTATGAGCCACATCTGCAGGAATAATATTGAACAAGGTAGCTGCAACTCATAATAATAGATGCCAGTCTTAAACACTATATTTTCTAATACTTAAAGTTTTTGGTGTGAAGCTGACACTGTCCACAGACTCCATGACTTCACAGGTTCTATAGAAAACAAATATCTTATAATAAATACTAAATATTTATTTTTCAGTTGTCATGTTCACCTCATCGCTGTTGACATCAGTAAATATAAGACACAGACATTCCTCTTTTTGTCAGAACAGTAACATGAACTGTATGCTTTGTAATATTGATTTCTTCTGGATGTCTCATTTATTTACAGTTTATGGATAAAACTTTGTTAATGTATTTCTCTGCTAACACTGACAAAGTCTAACTGCTCTGACAAATAACTAATAACCATGATTGTATATTTAAAAAAGTGTAGTTTTAAGACTTTAATTAAATATTTGAGTAGAATATAATTAGTTTTAACTGTGTTGTAGAAAAGTTAAATGTTAACTTACTGTTTAGTTTTCTCAGGATGAGCAGGAATAGTTGATGATAGCAGCCTAGCTGTTAGCTATGCTGTCAAGTGGACTGCTGACGTCGAGCTGAATGGGCGGAGTTAAGTCCCGCCTTACTGCTGTCGGTAGGTTGATCCGAAGTTAGCTTGAGACTGCAAATCCAGTATGGATGCGGCCGTCGATTGGACTCATTTTCTGTCTATGTAACAGACGGGTCAGGGTTCATCCAGTAATATTTACAGTCTATGGTCATAACGAGCCAAACTGTCCATCAATCCGATCACACACTGATGGTGATGCCTTCAGGAACCATTTGGGTTGCTTCAACTGGGGATCGAACCACCAACTTTTCTGACAACCAAACCACTGTACCTCTAAGCCACATCTTCCCCACAGCATTGACAGTATTATTTTGTTGAAGGAAGTATTAGCTTTAGGTAGTATATTGATTTTATAATATTGGTTCTAAATGAAATACGATGTCTTGAGTTAGTTCTTCTTATAATTATCTCCCATGCTTAAAAAATGTGTCCTTGTCGTCTTGTATGTTTCATTCATCTTGCTTTAAAGCATTGTCTTCTTCCGTTTGATGAATAGTTTCATATTATAATTATCAGTGTGTTATTTCAACAAGACAATGTTGTACCTCTGTCAGTATCATTTCCCTCATTCAGCCACCAGAGAGCAGCAGAGTACGTCTTTTAAAAATGGCCTTATATCCTGCTCAGTTCATCCTCCAGACTCAGTTAATAAATCCAGACTGTTAGTGAAGCAGCTCATTCAGTCTCCACAGAGACTCTCCTGTAAGGACTCACTGAAGAGGATCACTTTACACCTCATAGAGACGAGGACATTCAGCTGACGTAGTCACAGCGTGTGGCATGAAGCTACATTTCAGTAGTTCTTGAGTAGTTCTTGAAATTAATGATGATGTAATGGGTGTGAAGATTTGATGGTTATGTGTTTCTAAGAAGATGCTCGTGCATTTTCTTATCTATTTACAGAGTATATCAGTTTTCTACATATTGACTTGTTTTTTCTTATTTCTTTATGGATCCAGAAAGGAGCCAGTCAAGGTTTTGTTTTCACACACTTTGCATTGAATGGAGAAGCAGGATCCAGATACCTGTGATCACTTGAAAGGAAAAGAAACTGTGCCTTTGAGGTTTGGGACTTTTAATCTTTCAGAGTCACTTCAACTCTACAATTCACTTAGCAGACGCTATTATCCAAAGTGCAACACAAGCGAGGATCTAGAGAGGAGGAAACAAAGTCAGTAAGTGCAAATGAACAGCTTTCAGTCTGATCTGACACACAGATGCTGACAGGAAAGCACAACTTCAACAGCTGTTCGTTAGAGTTCTAATCAGCATCAAAACCATCCTAAATATCGTGATCATCATTACCAAACAACACCATCTTCATCTTCATCATCATCATGAAGGTCATTGGTGTTCATAAAGAGCTGGGTCTTTAGCTTTTTCTTAAAGGTGCAAAGGGACTCTGCGGATCCAATGAAGTTTGGAATTATTTTCCACCACCGGGGGGCGACAGAGGAGAAGAGTGTAGTTAGAAACTTAAGAACCCGTCCGGTTCAGTTCGGTATGGTACACATGTATTGGTGTTTCTACTGTCATGAATACTTTTTTGGCACGCTTCTGTTGGGGTGCCAAGCGTACTGAACCGACTCTAAAGGTTGGAGCTAGAAACACTGCAGTCTGTTGATTGGTCGAAAGAAGAATCTTCACTTGACAGCGGTAATAAAGGACAAACACAAAACGCACCACGTTTTGGAGAGAGTCATTAAAAGGCTGTTTTTTGTTTTTATGCGACTATATGTCAGCGCGTAGCTCCGCCCCATGGACGACCTGGGAGATGCAATCATTCATTTTTATTTACTGTGTCAAATTCTTCTTCTTCTTTATTGAATGTCTTGGCTGTCTGTCGTGCCGCTGTTGTTTTATGATGTACGGTTGGCTGTTGAAATGCAAGCAAGATCAGGGTTTACCGTGTCAGACTGTACTGAACCAAACCAGACCGCTTGGTGGAAACGGGGATTTAAGGCCCAGGTTCAGTTGGACATTTGTGAACACCTTATAGAGGCAAATAAAAACACATAAAGTGCAGGCTGGCTCTTGTATAGTGTTTGCTTCCTCTCTTATTCAAGTACTGCTATGTGTTGCTTTTATCCTTCCCTAAACATTGGCTGTTATTGTGTAAGTTGAAAAGTTGTTTTAGGTAAAAGAGTCTGCAGGACAGTAAACTAAACTGAGCGCACATTCGTGAGTGTGTGTCCTCAGTGAAGTGTGTCAGTCTCTGCAGAAGCTTCCTGCTGCAGCAGTCAGTCTGGTTTCTGTTCAGGCTGACTGAGGGAGGTTTTTGTACGACGCTTTTTCACTGTGTGAACACCAACTCACTGTTGATGATATGAAAACTCTGACAGTAGTAAACTGCTGCGTCTTCAGTCTGGACTCCACTGATGGTCAGAGTGAAGTCAGAGTTTGATCCACTGCCTGTAAAACGATCTGAAGTCCCTGATTCTCGAGTGCTACCCAAGTAAATCAGCAGTTTAGGAGTTCCTCCATCTTTCTGTTGGTACCAGGCTAAGGAGGGTTCGTCGAGAGTAGTATCTACATCCTCACTGGTTGTACATGATAAGGTGACGGAGGCTCCCAGAGCAGATATCACTGCTGCAGGCTGAGTCACTGTGACCTGTCCTCTGGACTCTGAGGAGACAGAGACAAACACATGAAGCAGCATCAGGGTTGTGTGGGCTTCATTTCAGAGAGACGGATGTTCATAGAGGAGAGGAGTTTGATTGTCTGGACTTTACCTGTGAAGCAGCAGCAGAGGAGGAGAGTCCAGATGAGGACGCAGATCAAAGTCATGTTTTTGGATGAGGAGGAGGAGGAGGATTTCTGTGTCTCCTGTTGTGATGAAGGACAGCTGTCAGTCCTGCAGTGTTCAACTCTCAGGACTTTAAACTCTCCCCGAGCACTGGAGCATGCTGCTGCTCATGCAAAGTGGCTCTTTATGGAAATGCTCTGACTAACTGGGGACTTGGATTATACTAATTATAAAGTTAATTTTTTTAACTTTCAATAAGACATGTTTTTAAAACCGTCTTCATGCTTCTGGAGAAATCCCCGGAATAAAATGTCTTAATTTTGAATATTAATGGAAATGTATTCTTTATACTTTTCAGTTCATTTGAAGGTTTTGCAGACAAGAGCATTTTTTTTACTTTCATTAGTGAGAGGTTTTTGTACGGCGACTCAATGAGTTTGCATCACTGTGGTACACATTTGGTGGAGGAACCAGACTGGATGTTGGAAGTAAGTCAAATATTAACCCTTTGTATGTCAAGAGATTATTTTATTTTGAAATGGAAGACTGAAAATGACTGACCCAAACATTTGTGTGCATGTTTTTCTCTGTATTTAGACTAAAAACGAATTTTTAATGAAACACAAAATCGTATCAAAATAAATGTCAAATCTGAAGCCAGAGTCATCATTTGTTCCAGAGTAAATGAGTGTTATCATTGTAAAGGTGAAGTTGCATCTTGAGGGCTGGTAGTTTGAGTACGATGTGTTGAAGTCAGAGAGCCGTGTCTCTGTGCAGTGAGAGGTTTTTGTACGGCGACTCAATGACTTTGTATCACTGTGGTACACATTTGGTGGTGGAACCAGACTGGATGTCGGAGGTAAGTTTCTGTTGATTTCTAAACAGTGTAATGTAATCGTGATTTTTTTTTTTTCATTTACAATATAAAGAAACATTTATACATTTTTACATTATATTTTTTTCCTGTTTGTGTTTGTCCTCCTGTACCATCTCAGGACAGATCGTTTACATTCAGTTCAGCAGCTTCAGATTCATAAAAAATAATTCTCTGGTTTCAGATATCTATTCCACATCAACGATAACTCTTAAAGGCCCTTATTTCATTTTGTCATTTTGAATAAATTGCTCAAAGGGAAGTTGTAAGAATTTTGAATGAAAATGTTCAAAATCTCTGATCTCTTTCTGCAGATTATGTCACTTAAGATTTTTTAGCCTTTTATGATTTAAAACATGTTTTATTGATAGATTTGGTTCATGTTTCCACTCAACAGTTAGAAAAACAGGTATTTCAAAGGTTTGAGTGATTTGATGATTTTTCAGCGTTTTTATTTTAAGTCCAGTGTATTCTGGTCTCTCTGTACGATGATCGTCTCTGTGTTGATTTGCATGACAGATTTCTGAGAGGGAAGTGAAACAATGTGTGAGTGACTGCTGAAGCAGAAAAAAACATCTGACAGAAACTCCTTAAAGGAGAAACTCTGCTTTCAACTGCAAAGGTGTCCAGGAGTGATGTGTTTGACTGACAGCTGTGTGGTTCCTGTCCTCTGTTCTGATTGGTGTCTCCTAGGTGAAGCCCGTCCCACCTTGATGGTTATGCCCCCTTCCAATGAGGAGCTGCAGCAGGGGAATGCCACGCTCGTGTGTCTGGCCAACAAGGGCTTCCCCTCAGACTGGAGTCTGGCCTGGAAGGTGGACGGCATCAGCGGCGGCAGCTGGGAGGAGAGCAGGGGCCCTGCGGTGATGGAGCAGGACGCTCGTTACAGCTGGAGCAGCACCCTGAGGCTCTCTGCAGGCCAGTGGACGAAGGTGGGCTCTGTGACCTGTGAGGCCACCCAGGGCTCCCAGACGCTGGTCTCAGAGACACTGAGGAGGGACCAGTGTTCCCAGGACTGAGCTGTATCACCTGGACTCTGCTGCTGGTTTCCCCCTGCTGTTGTTTCACTTCTGAAACTGCCCTCAGTTTACACGCTAAATACCTTCTTTCCCTCTCTATGATTTTATGTTTCAACGTTAATTTTTCTCGCCTTTTTTATTGACAGTTTTTCTTAAATTGAGCAAAAGAATAAAAATGGAATCAAACAGTGTTTGTTGTGCATATCTTTCATTTCTTAACAGGTTAACAATTTTTGAACGGACTTTGGTAAGTTCATCTAAAGAATAAAAAACAATAGCAATGGAAAACGTCCAAATAATCTTATATCATCAAAATCTGCTGTTGAAGATGGTGAAATGTCTCAATTTGATGACTGATGTGTTGAATTGTTAAATCTCTGAAAATAATAAAGGTGGGTAAGAAATGTGTTGGAAATAAAACGGATGATATCATCAGCATAAAGTGATAAAACATTGCTTCTGGCATTTTGTTCAATGCCTGCTCTTTGGTTGTCAAAATTATATTTAAATACATAAATTAAATCATGAGAACACACATTGTGGAAAGTTTATTCAAAGGCTTTTTGGTAGGGTTAGGGTTAAGACTGTTCTGCATATTCTGTTGGGATGTCAAAAGAAAATGATTTAATACTTAACTCATAAAAAGAGATATTTATCAATTAAAACAATTCAAATGTTTTTTAATTATTGACAGTAGTAAACTCCTTCTTTTACCTGTGGGTGCTTTGGGTGCTCTGCTTTTCTTGGATATAATTAGTAGGACTCTTATGGAAACAAGTTTGGAACCAGACTAACCTTTCCTCTGCAGGGCACCAGTTTAGCTCAGTTGATAGAGCAGGCGCTGTATTTTATATATTTGTGGCGACAGTAGCTCAGTCTGTAGGGACCTTGTTTGGGAACCTGAGGGTCGCTGGTTTAAGTCTCTGTACACGTCAAAGTATGGAAGCTGCCAGGTCCCAGGTCACTCTCCGAGTGCTATAGAGGTGTCCTAGAGCAAGACACTGAACCCCCAACAGCTCTGTTGTGCTCCCTGTGTCGCAGTGTGTAGCAGCCCCACTGACATCTCTCCAGGTCCTGATGTGTTAGTGTGCACAGACATCATGTCCACAAGTTTTCAGATGTTACTGCACTCGTGCACCTACTTACCCAAGGCAATAATCTGACCAACAAAAACAGAGATTGAATTTTTAGTCAGCTGGTGTGATGCATATTGAATGTTGGAAAGTATTATTGATTTTAGAAGAAAGAAAGACGATGTTTCCCCTCACAGCAGATCCAAACTGTCCAGTTTCATAAAAATGTCGATGTCTTCATGGACAGTAAATCAAATTGGAAAATGGACACTGATGTGTCTTTAAAGAAGGCTCAGTCAAGTCTCTTAAGGAAGCTTAGATCCTCTGACTTTAGCAAGAACCTTCTGTATGTTTTGTATCTTGGCTAGTGTCCTCTTTTATTCTGTTCTGTGCTGGGGGGGGCAGCTTCTGTTTGGATGATACAAATAGGATCAATAACCTGATCAAAGAGGCTGGCTCTGTGATCGGCTTTACCCCACACTCTCTTGAAGTCACCTTTGAGAAGAGAACGAGGACAACACTAAAAATCTTTTCATAAATATCTGGCATATGCCAAGGGTTCATTTTGAAATGCTAAGTACTGTATAGTGGAAATATATGATATTGAATAACTGATTGTGTAGTTTTTGTATTACAGGGAAGAGGTGATGGAAACCAGTCAGTGTAGTGTTTGAGTGTGTGTCCTCAGTGAAGTGTGTCAGTCTCTGTAGAAGCTTCCTGCTGCAGCAGTTAGTCTGGTTTCTGTTCAGGCTGACTGAGGGAGGTTTTTGTACGACGCTTTTTCACTGTGTGAACACCAACTCACTGTTGATGATATGTAAACTCTGACAGTAGTAAACTGCTGCATCTTCAGTCTGGACTCCACTGATGGTCAGAGTGAAGTCAGAGTTTGATCCACTGCCTGTAAAACGATCTGAAGTCCCTGATTCTCGAGTGCTACCTAAGTAAATCAGCAGTTTAGGAGTTCCTCCATCTTTCTGTTGGTACCAGGCTAAATAGGGTTCGTCGTCGCCCGTAGTAACTACATCCTCACTGGTCCTACATGAGACAGTGACAGAGGCTCCCAGAGCTGATCTCACTGCTGCAGACTGAGTTACTGTGACCTGTCCTCTGGACTCTGAAGAGACAGAGACAAACACATGAAGCAGCATCAGGGTTGTGTGGGCTTCATTTCAGAGAGACGGATGTTCATAGAGGAGAGGAGTTTGATTGTCTGGACTTTACCTGTGAAGCAGCAGCAGAGGAGGAGAGTCCAGATGAGGACGCAGATCAAAGTCATGTTTTTGGATGACGAGGAGGAGGAGGAGGATTTCTGTGTCTCCTGTTGTGATGAAGGACAGCTGTCAGTCCTCCAGTGTTCAACTCTCAGGACTTTAAACTCTCCCCGAGCACTGGAGCATGCTGCTGCTCATGCAAAGTGGCTCTTTATGGAAATGATGGATTTCAATCACTCAATGAGCTGATCTGATGATGAGTCTTTCAAGTATTTTAAAAGTTTTCTGAAAAGTATTTCAGTAGCTTTAACAATTATTTTTCCACAAGTTTCAGTTTTTCATATACACAATTCAAACAACATTTAAACTATTCTTTAAAACCTGAAAAAGTATTTTGCCAACTTTTTTTGTGTTGCTTGTGTTTGCCCTTTCTCAAGGATTAAAAATGTTCTTTTAATGAGAACAATTTTGAAAGTGGATACAACATATACAAAGACTTATCACAGAATTACAGCAAAATTCTGAATTTGTCTTTTGCAAACCAAACTTCACTGCATCTAAAGTCTAAAACAAGTAGCTCATAACGTCTTGTTTTAAGTAGTGAAACGTGTCTGTTGTCACGGTTAAGCAGTGGTGCCTGTCTGTTGAATGGTTACTGAGCTAAGAGAGGGAAGTGAAATGTTTCAGACCAGCTTCATCTTCTCTGAAGAAGACTGACAGATGCAGTCGTGTCCTCGGCTGCCACTTACGAGAAAAAGGGTATTTGACCTCCCTTAATTATCATTGATCTCTCTCTCTCTCTCTTTGCAGTGCTGCTCCACTCCAGTGTGCATCGGACTCAAACATTTGAGTCCAGTGTGCATCGGCCTCAAACATTTGAGTCCAGTGTACATCGGACTCAAACATTTGAGTCGGATACAGCCTGACTTTGCAGAGTGTAAGCCTGGCCTAAACAGAAAAAAGTCATTTGGGAGATTTGGTTTTCCATCTAGCAACACAAAAGTGTCAGCATGACGTATTTCTAGTCATGTGACTTCCTGCAATGTGACAATTGTACTAAGAACCCAAATGCACAAATCCAAACACACTTAGAGAAGATACAAAGTCTGTTTAATCAGAGGGGAGGTCAGTACACGGGAATCTAAATCACAAGCAGAGGTAATCAAAACGTTGGGCAACAGGCAGATCAGAAAATACAGAAAAAGGTCGGAATAATAATCGGAAAAATACACAATGAAAGCTGGAACGTTGTCATGAGGGAACAAGAAGAACTGGCATAGAAGGAGGGAAACACAGAGACTAAATACTCAAGGGGAGCGAAGACAACTAGACACAGGTGAGACACATCAGGTAATCACAGACGCAGGAGACACAGGTGAGAGTAGAAGAAAGCAAAGGATCTGAAACGAGATGCAGGGTAAGTGTCAAAAACACAAGATGTAAAAACATGAGAGTAACTGAAACCACACACTATCCTGGAGATGTGTCATAACGAGCCAAACTGTCCATCAATCCGATCACACACTGATGGTGATGCCTTCAGGAACCATTTAGGTTGCTTCAACTGGGGATCAAACCGCTGTACCTCTAAGCCACAGCTTCCCCATACAATGACATTATTATTTTGTTTAAGGAAGTATTAGCTTTAGGTAGTATATTGACTTTAAAAGGGACCAAATGAAATACGATGTCTTGAGTTAGTTCTTCTTATAATTATCTCCCATGCTTAAAAAATGTGTCCTTGTCGTCTTGTATGTTTCATTCATCTTGCTTTAAAGCATTGTCTTCTTCTCCTTCATGTTTGATGAATAGTTTCATGTTACAATTATCTATTGTTTCAGTGTGTTCCTCCAAGAGGACAATTTGGGACCTCTATCAGTATCATTTCCCTCTTTCAGCCACTAGAGGGCAGCAGAGTACGTCTTTTAAAAAATGGCCTTATCTCCTGCTCGGTTCATCCACCAGACTCAGTTAATAAATCCAGACTGTTACTGAAGTCCAGACTGCAGCTCATTCAGTATCTCCACAGAGACTCTAACTGCAGAGGATCACTTTCCTCCTCGTACTAGAGACGAGGACATTCAGCTGACATAGCCACAGGCTGTGTGGCATGAAGCTACACTACAGGCACGTGTCGACATATCTAATGTGTCTGGGGGATATTTTAGGCTCCACGGTGACGAGCAGTGATGGAGGGGATCATCTGATAGTCAGGGAATCCACCGGTTTGAGGAGGGAAAAGACCACAGCACTGAGGCTGTAAAACAATGACTTTCTGAAATTCTCTCTAGGTGGCACTGTTCCACTTTGTTAATCACATTTTCTGCCTCTTTTTTTCACATTTCTATTAAATGCAACAACTTTATCGCGTGTAAACAAAACCAGTCGATGCTTGAAGGTCTGTCTTTATCTTATTGTTTCAACATTTGTCAACTCGTGATTCATAAAGTTTCTCTTCTGAACACTAATGATTGAACTTATTTCAAGTGTTTTGAAAAACATCTAATTTGAGCCAAAGAAACATGGGAAGCAAATTAAAAAGTAATAAAAAAATATACTCCTTTAAAACTCTTTTTTTTTTTGTTCAGGCAGACTGAGGCTGTGTTTAAATATTGTACAGATTGTATTAATTTACCACCGCGGAAATGGCGCTCAAGCAGGAAGACTGGTTTTATTCGCTCATACATATTCAACTTCTTCATTCAATTTATCCACTCTCTCTCTATACCACGTCCTCCGTCTCCCTGCTCTCGTGATCAGCGGATTTGGGGCGTTTACTCTTATCTCGTATTAATCCAATAATTCTGTCACAACCTCTCTCAACCAATCATCCTGCTGTGGTCAAATTTGAAAACCTGTTCTCTCTCTTCCGCAGTCAGTTTGTCATTTCAGTGCGATCGCTGCGACCCTCCTCCGCCCCGGTCACCTCCCTACTCCAGCTCAGCAGAGTTCAGATCCAGCCTGAGAAACCCACCACCACCACCAGGGGTATAGACTCCATCCTGCTGTCGGCCTCATTTCCCCTCTGAGTGCATGAAGTCATCTTGATGGAGTCTGATCCCCAAAGACACACGTGAACATTTATTTACTAGATTGTTAAATAAATAATTGTTCATTCTTAATTTAGTCTCTCCTGATTTAGATATTAACACCACAAAGAAAACTGGAAAAAAAAAGAGGTCAGCAGGTCGGACAGGAAGCAAAATCTTTCTCCTTAAGCCACAGGCCTTAACCCCGATAAGAAATAAAAAATTGCGTAGATAATAACAAAATCAAAAATAAATATTTGACAAAATACATTCATGAAGATGGTTGTCCCTGTAGCTTACTGGTAGAGATGTGACCATGAACTTGAATGACCCTGTTTGGGGAAAACTTAGAGGCTTTTGCTGCCTCTCTCTCTCTCTCTCTCTCTCTCTCTCTCTCTTTCTCTCTCTCTCTCTCGCTCGCTCATTTCCTCTCATCCATCATCAGTTTTTGTCATGAAGTAAAAAACTAACCAGATAAAAACACAAACAGGATGCAGCACAAACAGATGTCTGAAACTCACTTAAAACTAACTTGAACAAAAAAAAAGATAATTTCCCTTCCATTAAGTCTCAAGCAGCCACTGCTCATGAGTCATAAAACAGCTTTTTGGAAACACAAACGAAGAGCCTGCCTGTTAAACATTTTCTTGGCCTGTTGTGCCAGCGAGGCCCGATGCCTGGGCATGACCATGAACCCACCGCACCCCGAGGCTGCTCTCTCTCATTTCCTTTCTGGCCCCGCGCCGCTCAGGCCGGACCACGGTGTTCCTGTTTGGATTCCTGCAGGAGCGGGTCAGCCTCGCCATGGAAGATTTTGTTATTGCGAGTGGCCTCTGCCACTGTGGTGATACATTCTTTCCTCTTCCCTCTGAGGAGGCGAAGCTGCAGACGGCCACTTATACTGCAAAAAGGTTCTTCAGATCTGCAGCAAATTCCATTACATTAAAACAACTGAATTGAACGGTTTAACTGAAAGAAAAATGTCATCTTCATATCCCTTTAATATAAGAAGGCTTTGCAAATACAGTGACCTTGCACAGAATGCTTCAAGCTTGAAGCTTGAAGCATTCTGAAGCTGAACAAACCTTCAAGCTTTATGTATTTGTTATCTTCCTGCAAAGTGTTTTGATTTAGAGTGAAATCTTAATGTAACAGAGGGCCTCAGAGCTGTGAAAAACAATCTGCTGCTGCATCAGTTTTACATAAAATGTGCAACCCATCTGAGTCATTTTGAAACTCTGTGGTATCATGGTCTGTTCTCAGGAAAGTGAAACTTGAATTCAGCTGAAGGTCTCAAAGTCCTGTTGATCTGAAGAATAGAAGTACTCATGTTTTATTTTTTCCTCTCAGAGTAGACTCTGGGTCCGTTTATTTCTTTCACACAAACATTGAGAAACACATTTTTGAACTCTGATCCTCTTCTTTCACAACAAAAAATAGCTTTCCATCTCCAACACACACAGTTATTAGGACATCATATTCTTCTCTCACTGCTCGAGGACACCTCGCTAACACCAACAGAGTGCTGACGGTTAGAGTTATGGCCTTTGTATGGCTCTAAAGAGGGCTGTGATTTGACCACGGTCAAGGTTTCCCAGAACTCTTTATTGTGCACATGACCTCGCCTCTGTGCAGCTCTTTGTAAGAATAGCATCTTCATCATAAAAGCCAACATGGCAGGACTGACTTTACTGCTGTAGCTGTTGTCTCCGAGGTCAACGTGTGCAAACAGACCGGCGTTCTGTGATAAATCAACTGCAGTCAGAGGACTTAGAATGTGTTGTAAGCTGCAAAGTTATCCTGTTGTTTAATACGATTTATCTCGGTTGATTCAATAACATAAAAATGGACTTTAAGAAATCTGCACATTTGAAATCTAACATTCTAATGTTCTGCTAAATAAGCCCCTGAGGGACGGTTTGGAACTACTTCCTGGCGGGTTTTCTGATTGATGCAACAAATAAATGTCCACAAATGTTGTTTTTCACTTTGGATATGTCAGCATACGGAGATCCCAATAATCCCAAAAATGATAGACAGATAGACAAATAGATTGTCATTAAATTTAAGCAAAACCAAACTTGTGCTGTTTGGAAAACGCAAAATAAATACACAAGTAAAAGTAATGATAAATACTGTTGAAATAGAAAGAGTGTATGAAAATAAATTTCTGGGTGTGATCACAAAATCTGCTGGAAACCCCATATAAAACATGTGAGAGCAAAAGTAGCACGAAGCATTGGCGTGATGGGGAAAGCGAGGCACGTTTTGAATGAGAGAGCACTGTATATTCTGTATAGTTCACTTGTGTTACCATATTCAAATTACTGTGTGGAAGTATGGAGCAACACCTACAAAACCACCTTACAATCACTAAGCACACTACAAAAAAGAACCATTCGTATAGTAAACAATGTAGGATATTATGAACACACCAATATACTGTTTTTATAATTACACACCTTAAAGTTTGGGGATCTGGTAGAATTTAAGACTGCACAAATAATGTATAAAGCAAAAAATAAACTGCTACCTGTAAACATACAAAAAGTGTTCAAAGACAGAGAGGGGGGTTATAACTTTAGAGGGAAACTAAACTTGAAACAGCATTATGCTCGGACCAATTTAAAAAGTATGTGTATTTCCATTTGTGGGGTGGTTTTGTGGAATGGTCTTGACGAAACGATTAAACAAAGTATGAATATAATGCAATTTAAAAAAGTGTACAAAAGATATATTTTTTAAAAGTACAGAAATGAGGAAGGAGAATGTAAATCTCACAGCTCTTAATGACGCCTGTTCATTTTGTTCTTTTTTTTTTGTTTGTTTTTGTTTTGTTCTGTTTTTCTTAATAGCTCGATTGGAGTATTTTTTTTGTCTTGTCCGTTTATTTCATTTTATTGGATTTTGCATTTGTTAATGGTGAAGAAAGGCGGTAGGACTTGACAAGCCTAGGCTTCTTCCTATCCCTTTTTGAACGAGTCAAATGTGTATTATATTGAAATTGGCTTTTTATTTTTTTGTATTTTATACAGATTTTTATTTTTTTCCATTTGTTTATTAATTTTCATCTATTTTTTAATCATTCGAAATAAAGAAGAAAGAAGAAATACTAATTGTACGGGGGGATTGAAGAGTTGACTAGCAAGCTAGAAACTGCTTATTTTGCTCAAGGTGAAATGCTTCTGCGTTATCATTTCCCAATTTGCAGCAGCGTGAGAAGTTTTGTTGTTGTGTCTACGATTTTCTTTCAATACGTTTTTTTATGCGTTTTTGTCATTTCCCCAATTCGTGCGTCGTGCTCAGTCTGAAAACAGGTTTTGAGAATAAGTGTTTCATGCTTTATCTCTAAATGTTCAAATTGGCCGATTTTACTTTTTTTTGAACAAACACCCAGTAAGACATTTTTTGACAATAGAACATATATTTTTCCTCGATAAAAGCTCGCCTAATTGTCCGAAAATTTTTAAATTGCTTGTTGTTAGCTCTTGTACAAAGAGTCGATGCTCTCCGGCTGTATATAATTGTTTGATAAGAAGGTTGAGCTGTCACAGAGGTTTCAAACCCACATCAAAAGATGTGAATGTGAATCTTTGAAATCCCCCACTTTGCTCTCTGGATGGACTGAAAAAAACTCTGATTTTCTCCTGCCTCTGAGGCATGCTTTGATTCCCCCCTCCTTGGTATAGCATATACAGTAAACGCTTCATGTATGACATAAGATCTTTGTATATAGCTCATAAGTGAGACTCGGCCATGTTCAAAGTCTGGCTGCAGGGGCAGTTTTGACCTCAGAGAGAGGGAAGGCAGGAATGGGATAGGTAAGGAATGTTTGGTGCCTCTCTCTGCAGGCTGTTCACACCAGCGCTCACGGACTGCACATGCTCGAGTCAGTTTGGTGGAGGGAGTGTCCAGGCGGTTTTTATGTTAGCCTAGTTTAAACTGTGTGGGTTGTCTTGTTTGTGTTCTTGTTTTTGCCTTTTCCTCTTGTCTGGATCCTCATGTACTTCCTGGATTTTAGACTTGGAAATGAAAATTAAACTACCTTGTAAAAATGTTGTGCTGATCCTACTTACATTTTTTGAACAATACAAACTGGAAGTATTATCAGGATAAAAAACGGATTTCTAGTCTCCCCAACGTAGAGCTGGCGAGGCAGTCGTGCACACTGTAAAAACAAAAAGTTATTATAACATAAAATTCTAAGTTAGTTTTACTTCAAGTCTATGAAAATGTTGTGTTACCTCAATATTATACGCTTATGTCACCTCAACTAATTGAAAGTTTACCAACTTTGCAAAGTGATTCATATTAACTTACAAATGGCGAGCTCTATTTTCGATTGAGAGGACACATTCCATCTTGACACATAAGAGAACTTTTACTTGTTTGTAATGCTGTGATGGTTGTGATGTGATGGTTTCAGATTGATTGATAACCAGCTCTCATTCATCTTGGGATTGACATCTGCTCAAGAAACGCTGACATGTTGGCTGTGTGATGAAGGCAATTAGACCGAGATCAGTTAAAACAGTGATTCTCAAAGTGAGGCGAGGGACCCCTACACTGTAAAAACAAAAAGTCAAAAGAATATACGTTTATGTACATGGAGGAGAAAGTCTATCTCTTTTTTATCACAGCTTCATGTGAGAGCAGATAACTCACCTCTCACCAATTTTTTTTGCACGAGATTTCTCCCGACGCACCCTGTCTCCCAGACTTCTCTTTCTCTCTTTTTCTCTAACTCAAACAAACCCGGGACAGTAAGTTGCTGCAAAGTTACTCAAGGAAATATACAACTGTAATTAATAATGTGATTTGAGAACTATTAAGAGAACTATTAGTAGACTGAAAAACTATCTTGAATGAATGCAGGTGGCTAACCTTTATAGTTTCCATGTCCTGTAAGAATAGATGATTACATATTTAATTGGGCATAAATAAAGTTGTCCTCCTATTAGGAGGGGGGGGGGGGGGTTAAAATGAAATACACTACAGCCGCAAGTATAAAAGTTATGCATTGATAACTGTGTAATGTCTTAAATGACCTGAGCGTTCCTCCTGAATGGTCGGTCTCTTTCAGACTCAGCGTGCTCCACATGCCACACCCCTCATCACAAGATCTCTAAATATAGAATGTGACATATTCGGCCCACATCTCTTTGATTGCTCCATATATCAGTGGGAGCAGATGTTTCAGATGCCTGTCCGTGGAGATCCCTCGCTCCGCTTTTAATCCGTGCGCTCATCCCTTTGATCAAACCTCCACGGCTTTAGACGTCTCTGCTCAGAGATAGGACTCTGACCCGCCAAAAAGCTGCAATGACCTTTATTTTCTCAGACAGATTTTTTACTCTTTATGTAGTCATGGCTGTTTATTCCTCTAGCAAACTTCTGCACCCTGAAATGTGTGTGGTGGATCACTTAATCAGCAGTGAAACATAAAGACTAAAACTTTTACAATCCAGATGTCTTGTTCTTTAACCAATGCTTCAAGTGTGGTTTGCTTGGGAAAAAAAAAAACATAATCAATGTGCACTATATGGTTGAGGGGAACAAAACAGCAACTGTGCCATATTTAGAGCTTCTACGGAAGCCCTTAGCGGACATACATCGTTACATTTCATCTTACTTCACTCTTACTTTCCTGTGACAACAGAAAAAATCCAGATGCACATTTAGCACACAAACACACGCAGAGCAAAATCATGACCGCAAACTAGCATGTAGAATTTCATTGGATGTAAAAAAATATAATACAGCTGAATTAAGAAATGTGCATTGTGCAGGTAAGGGACCAAGTGAGCGCGATGAATTGGTGCATAAAATGTCCTTAGCAACAAGCACCACCAGAGGAAATGTTCCTCCTCTGTACTGCACTCATGACTTGCAGGCCTGGTCCAGAATCAGAGAGATGAACTGTAAAGGTGAAGCTTGATTCCGGCTACGTGCCATGATGGAATAATTCATCGATGCAGTTTGAAGGAGCCGATTCCTGATAACCCTACATTTATTTGATGTGATGAAAGATGAACCGTATTGCACAACGGGGAAGCTGCACACTCGCCTTCCCCTCGCTCTGTCACAGTTTAGCCCCAAGCGATCCTCCATCACCTCCTGACATCAGCCTCTCTTCACATGACTTTGATTTTCAGGCTGCTTTAAAAAAAAAAAAAATCCAAATCCTCCACGTTGAATTTGAGCCTGTTTCTAGTTTATATGCTCGAGGGTCAGATTGGCTCACGACCCATTGCTTTCATTAAATCTTATTTTATTGACATTATTGACCGATGCATCACCTCGGGCTGAACTGTTTCACTTTGTTGCATTCTTACCTGACAGAGAGCCTAGAGGCTTGAATGGGCTGCGAACTGAAGTTTGTGAGGTTGCGTTAGTTTTTGTTTTAACTTATTACAGTTCTTTCCAAAGAACCCTGAGTATCTCAGAGAGGAAATTGAGTTCAACTGTGATGAGATATTGAAACACTGGAGAAGTGGGAGGAAAGATTTGTAGGATGAGATACTTTCAGTCAGGACAGCTGACTTCAATCCCCTCAAACATGCCTTTTTTTTTTTTTCCCACAAAGCCAAATGAGATGAAAGATTCTGGCAGCACGCACAAAATGTTATGTGAGCATGACAAAAACTGTATTCAGTGTGTGCACCAAATTCCCCATATCTGCATGTGCATGTGTGATGAACTGTGCGGCTATTAAGTGAAAAAGCAAGCTTTGACACGACTTCATCCAACACGTGTTGACATTCTTTCAGCAATCTCTACAGACTTTATCAGGATAAAGAAAACCCCCTTCACCGGTGTAAGTGGGAACACGTAGAGCGCTTTGTTGTGTCTGCCGGCTTTGTGTTGAAGGAGAATGAATCAAATCATTATGCTGTTTTTCTCAGTATCTCACGTGTGATTCACCTCCAGAGTGTGTTGACAGCGACCACACAGGTGCTTCTGTTCAAACACTCCTGGAGACCGGTATCTGTGAAAAGAGAGTCATGTATGTGATGCTTACACGGTTTCAGAATTTAAAAAACCAGGCCTTTTAGCGTCAAAGAAACATTCAAACTGCTCATGGGTGAAATGTGGAAACCAGGGGGGGGACAGAGCCTTCTCCATAGCTGCCCCCCTCCCTCTGGAACTCACTCCCTACACACATTCAACACACATTCAACACTGCACCTACTTTCAAATCACTTATCAAAACTCACCTCTTTAAAGGCTTTATATGCAATTTTTTGATCCAGCAGATGTCGCCCTTGAGCACCAGCATGAAACCAAAACAACTTGCGCTGCATTGTTGTGTTAGCATGCTAATGCTAGTGATCTTTATTATGCTCGTATCTTCACACTGCATGTAAATTTACCTGAAATGAGCGTGATCTAGAAACACAGTTAAGCAGTGAGTACAGTATGTTATTCTTCTTTTCTCTAGTCCCTCAATTAAACAACTTTTAAACGCGAGGGGAGGGTTATTCAGAGGATATATTTGATTTCTATTATATTTAAGTGTGAAAAATCTCATATAAAGCCTTTAAACAAGTTTTTAATGTATGATTGTGATGTATGTTTTGCTTTCTGTAGTTTTACCTTTATTGTTGTTGTCGTTTAGATTTGTGTGTAATGTTGCAATGTCTGTTAGTCTGTCCTTACTGTGCTGTTCTTTGTTTTTTAACAAATGTACTCTAGTATCTTTGAGTTTTTGAAAAGCGCTTATAAATAAAATGTATTATTATTATTATTATTATCAAAAGTGGCTTATCAGAGGCTGAAACAGAGAAAAGCTCTGCTGTAAAAAAAGACTGCGCCTCTATTTTGTATGTGTTTGTTCATATCAGACTTACAGTATGTTCTTAGGGAGAATTAGTGAAACAAGAGGAGGAGGATGATTAAGAAGATACACTTTATTAATCCCTGAGGTGAACTTTAACATCTTTATTCTGCTGTTGAACACGCTACACACACATAGAGCAGACTTAAACACACACATGCAAACAAATCACAGGACACATGCACTAATGGAGTGAGGGGCTGCATGCAGATATAAGTAATAAGTAAGTAACTAATAAGTAACTAGTAAGTAAGTAACTAATAAGCTCCCAAGCAGTTTGGAGTGTGGTGCCTGAAGGGAACCTCAGCAGCGCTCAGGCAGTGAATCAGTACCTCTCCAGCTATCAGCCCAATTTCCAGACTTGGTCTGCACCAGGACCCTCAGAGTGAACTACTGCAGAGGTGCCAGATTTTAGAAGAGTAGTTTAAAACCTTCTGGATGAAATGCATGCTTGTTTTGTTGCCTATAGACTTGTACGGAGAAGATTGATACCACTCACATCTGTGCTTTTTAACATGAATCTGTAGCTTTAGTGCCAGTTAGCTTAGCTTGAGGAGTATAATAAGCTAGTTATTGAAATTGGGTCATATATGTAGTAGAAATGTGAAATCAATTTTGAAGTTGGTGCCTTCTTGACCTGGCTCATGTGGATGAAAGACAACAACTCCCAGAAAATAAGATAACAGAATCCTTTATTTATCCCAACGGGGACATTTACAGAATGCATAGCAGGTCTTGTGCCTGTTCCTCCAACAGCCTCAACTGCTCGTCGCTATATTGCGGCTCGTAGAGATAGCCACGAACATCCGATTGAAGCACAAGACCTTAAAAATCCCCTTCATCCTTATCGGTTCTTATCAGCTTTCTCCACACAGCCTGTTAGCAAAGCTACCGAGCAAGTTGGCGGATGCATGCTTTTAGATTCTGGGAGTGAGGTCTCACCCACTGATCTGTGATAGGCTTGTGGCTTCAGTGCTCCCCCCCCCCCCATGGCTCCTTTTCAGACAAGAAACAAAGATTTCCCGTCTCAGGGGAAAATGAGGGCGGGATGCACGACCATTCAAAAAAGAAACCAGGTTTCTAATGATACAAAGCTTAATGCAAATGGGTGACGTATCCCTTTAAGACATTTATTGTCCCCTGGGGGGAAATTTGATTCACAGCAGTGGGTAAAAACACAACAAATAAAAAGACTTGGGACACAAAGTACATCACAACCTGATGTAATACAACCAAGACAAACCTAACTGTTTGTTAACAATATAAAGAAAGTGCTGCTGGAGAGAGCAGTGAAGGTGTGAAGAAGTGTGAGGAACATACAGAAATGTGTACCTGTGTGTAATTTCCACCAGATACTTGTGCATTGCACGTCCACTCAGGTCTGTTACGGCTCCGTGCATGCTCGAGTCTGTACCCCCGGCCAGAGGGCAGAAGAACAAATTCCTCCAAGAGAGGACTTTGCTTTCCTCACAATTTGTCTCTTCCAGATATCTGGCAAGGAAAGCTGCTGTGTGCCAATTATTTTACCAACTGGACAGACGATTCTGTTTGTGCACTGAAACGTTACCGTACCATGACATAAAACAAAATGTTAAAATGGACCCAATAAAAGATTGGTGGAATGAAAATATCAGTGTCTTGTAATATAATGTGTGTGTCCTGGTGTTACTGACTTCCTGTTGTCTGTATGAATTGCAAATGTTACAAAAAGAACGCACCATTCTGTGGATAAGTAAAGCTCCAAACATGGAGGAAATGAATTTAAATCATGGATGAATAAATGTTTTAATGAATAAGTATCTGTGACCAAAGCCGCTTGCAGGAACAGGCAGTACTTTATATTTCAGAGTTCAATGAAGGCCAGCGGCAAATTCTGAATGTCACGGTGAACAGGAGTGATTATCAGCTCCGAGTCGCGGTTAGGAGAATAAAGAGCTCCTCTGTTTGGTGTCTGAGCAGGAAGCTGCCAGCTGCTGGACACAGCTGAGATCAACCGTCCCAATTTATTCTCATCCACAGAGTCGGAGAAAAAACAAATCGTCTCAAAGCTTCACTCTTTGAGAAACCCCAAGGAAGCCCAGAAAAATATGTTCAAATGAACTTATAGGCTGAGAAGAAGAGCTGACGAGAGGAATAATAGTAGACCCTCTAGGACGGATAAGGCAACTGGCTCATTATCTGCACAAGAGAGAACATGTCAGACGTGTTGTAGAGGAAGAAGTAGTGTTGTAGTCAAAACCACGCTAACCGAGACCAGAATGTTCAGAGACCAAGATATTTAGTTATCGAGACTGAGTCAAGGCCAAGACCATAAATATCCCTGAGAAATCCTCACCTTGTGTGCACAGGGCGTGTCACTCACTTGTTGTGGCCATAACTGGGGGATAACAATCAAACTATAAATGAATTGAAGTTTACTATTCTTTTTAGAAAGGAGCTTTTCCCTTCTAATCACAGTAATGACGTGGACAAATATCCAGTTAGTGTGGGTCTTGGCTGGTCATGATTTAAAATCCGGAGTCCGCGCATGAAACCAAACGAACTTGCGCTGCATTGTTGTGTTAGCATGCTAATGCTAGCGATCTTTATTCTGCTGGTATCTTCACACTGCATGTAAATTTACCTGAAATGAGCGTGATCTAGAAACACAGTTAAGCAGTGAGTACAGTATGTTATTCTTCTTTTCTCTAGTCCCTCAATTAAACAACTTTTATACACGAGGGGAGGGGTCAGCCGGCCGTCACGGCGATGTAAACAAAGTGAAGATAGGACTCTGAAAACATCACAGACAGTGGGACTCGGGTGTTACACCCATTGTAGACAGTCATGACTCACAGAGTTAATTTCAGAGGAAATACTTGATTTATATTAAATTTAAGTGTAAAAAATCACATATAAAGCCTTTAAGGTCAAATCTATGAATGACACAACCATGAGATCTAGGAATGAGACCCCTGTGAGACATTTCAAAGAAGTCGGTCTGTAAAGATCTTTGCACAGTTTTCTGACTGAGCAGGTGTTTGTAAGGTTTGTCAGTTTGGACTGCAGCTGTTTTTTCCAGTGGTCTAATTTCACTGAGTAGGACAGAATTGGGGGACATGGGGAACTTCCAGTGATGGTCAAGCTCCTGATGCCTCTGTGTGTCTTTACATGTTTTTGTATACATACACGTCACCTTTTGTCCGTGTGTGTGTGTGTTATTGTGTGAAAATATGCATACACACATTCATGCAAAGAATGAAAGTTCCGCTGCAGAGCACTCTGGGAACTGGAGGGGGGTTTTTCTAACACAAACACACAGAGAGGGATGGACCCCACCGACGCACTAATGCGGGTGCAGAGGGGTTAAAACAACAGCCGTGTGAATGCCCGGCACGCACACGAGAAAATAACCCACAAAGCCCCGTCAACCCTCGACTCTCAGAGCCCCGGAGCTCACTGTTTACAACAGCATGAAAAAGCAGACGCCGCGCTCGGCTCAGGTTTCAGAGTCAGAGACTATTTCTGACCTCGCTTTGACTGATACTCAGAGGACACGAGGAAAGAATGTCTCTGCTGGTGCATTTTTTATAGATTTACACTTTGTCTTCATACCTTTGAGTTAAATTTAATGGTGATAAAAAAAGTGTTTAGATATCTAACACCCGGTTCTCCCCTGTCAGGACGAGGCAGGTGTGCGATTAAAAAAATAAAAACCTTTGCTGCTCTTTTAGACTCTTTGTCAGAGACTCAATGCACAGCACCTTTTTAAGAGGACTTTATTCTGTGATGTCACTTTGATTTATTTTGTACCTATCATTCATCCACTTTATTATCTTTCCAATTTCTCTCTGCATGTGTGTTTTCATCTGATTATTTATTTCACATAGATGTCTGAACCAAGAGACAACCTCTGGCGTTAAAAATGGAAGAACCTGGAGGGTCCACTTGACTTGTTAAAATTGACAACAGAATTAAAAAAAAAAATTACAGCCTGTTTAAAAAAAAAAATGTTTAGCTCTCTTTATCGACGACATGTTGAATTAGCGTTAGCGGTCAGTAAGAGGAATCTCTCTAATTGGCTGTTCTGAGGTTTCATTTCTCTCCAGCTCTCAGGTTCAGTAAAGCCCCTTGAGCATGCCGCTGTAGTATTCATGCTTTCACCCATTAGTGCGGTTTCTCCTTATTTGTCTCCTCCGTCTCTTCTTTTCTTTTTCCACTAAAAGACCAAGACCACTAACCATTTTCTACTTTTCATCAGACATTATTCTCCATTAGTAGGCGACCTATAATACGAGTGGTGACCGACAGCGGTGTGAAAATGGTCTTCTCTTACCTTAACAACGGACTACCGCCCCCTGCTGGCATGGAGAGTTATTTCCTCTCATGCATGAGCAGAACGTGGTGGTTGGCCGTCGGCTGTAGTCTTTGTGGTGTGTTCAAGTGCAACTTTTTGGCCAAGATCTGAGGCGACATGAGGCGACGCCACAGTCTGCCTTTCGTCGCCACTAGTTCTTCTGCTTGGTGAGTCAGGGCCTTAAGATCCACCTCAGGTCCAACTCTTAACCTGTTTCCTGGTTGATTGAAAGCTAGGTTGAGACGATGTCTTTTATCATGATTAACGTGCTTTAAAATGCCACTTCAGTAACCAATGAGTGACATCACTGAGACTACGTCCATGTTTTATACAGTTTATGGTCTGAGCATCATGTTTGTCGTTGTTTTATTAGAAATGTGCTGAAAAAACAACTGAAAAAAAAGCATTAAAAAAGATAAAAAAGTGCCACACTTTTCATACAATCAAAGAGAAGAAGATGTGAATGCTTAATGACAACATAATGTGCCAAAGAAAATGTCAACATCGCTAAGTGAAAATGAAAACCTCCCATAGGATGAGTATAAATGACACATCTCAAATAGTTCACAAATGAATCCTTTTATTGCCATCTGCTCCAACACACAAACAAAACAGCTTAAAAAAAGAAAGTACGAAAATAAATAAACAAAGCAGAAACAGTAACGGCTAATAAAGAGAATAACGTCATGTAGCTTCAGTTCACATAGTACAGTCACTTTGCTTGGTTCATTCTGTACATGTGCCCTCATATTAAATGTTAATAATTAATGATTTAAGTTTTTTAAATCTTCTTTGGAGTTTTACAAATTAAAAAAACACACATGTATATATATTTTAAGACTTTACACAAGACAAACTAACCTTCGAAATACTTTTTTTTTTCAGTGTAAATTGTGGTCACATATTCTCCTCCTCTTCAACAAGTTTCCAAAAGTCTCAGAGCTCCTCAAAACATGTGTGTGAAGGTTCTTGTTCTAAATCCACTCTGATCCTGTATTTGATCATGTCTATAAACCCCTCTATTTCAGCCCTGCTCAGAACAGGCTGTTTCTGTGCCTGTATCTTTAAATATGTAAATGAGCTGTGTCTGACCACATCCCCTCTCTGGAAGGGATTGGGTGTTCTCTGGCTTTCTCACTCCATGTCCTATTGGTTACGGTGAGAAGGCAGACTCAGAGGGTAGAACAAACACCTAGCTGTGGGAGTGTCACCCACCTGGGGGAGGGGCTACTGCCCTTTGTGATGTCATGAAGGGAAAATCTCCAAACGGCCTGTTTGAGCACACATTTTCTGAAAAGTGGAGCAGGCAAAAGACGGAGAGGATGGAGGATCATTGTGGGGTTTGTAGACAGACTAGGGACACATATTAGTGTTAGAGAAACATGGGGAAGAGGATTTTGAAAAATATGTGGCCTTTAATAGCATTGCTAAGACCTCCTGGAGGTGCCAAAGATGAGGCTCAAAACCAGGGCGATGGCGCTTTTTCAGTTTCCAATACTGTGGAACAGTTTATCTCTTCTCATAAGATTTAATCCCCTAAGTTATTTATTGGTCCTTTTTGCTTTTAATTGGAAAGGACAGCTGAAGAGCGACAGGAACCATTGGGAGGAGAGAGCGGGGGATGACCTGCATTAAAGGGCCAGGGTCAATATTAAATCCTCAGCCGCTGCGACTAGGACTATAGCTTTGCACATAGGGCGCGCAACATAACCGCTAGGCTATTGGCGCTCCCGAGCTCTCCGGCTAGCTTCGACTGTTTTTAACCCATGATGAAGACTAATATCTCTTCTCTTAGGCTTTCCCTTCACATCTGAATTTCTATCTTTTATTAGAGGAGCGGAAATAAAAAATAACTTATATTTAGTGCATTCCATTCTTACACAATGTAAATGACACTTGACCTAAGGCCTCAGGAGGAGAGAAAGTTATAACAGAAACATAATATGTACATACTGATGGCAGTGCAATCGCCTCAGGGGGGAGAAAGAAATGAAGACGTGACAGAAGACAGGAAAACCGGTTTCTGGAAGTCAAATGTCACATGCCTCACTTATCATAGAAAACAACAGATTTGAATGTGTCTCCTCAAATGACCTGAATGCTGTGTTTGTACAGTTTTATGAACACATTAAACATTTTTTAAATAATAGAGAGAAACTGATAATATGTCCATCATTAGGCTTATTGTAATTATCTTATTAAAACAATAAATTATGACTGACTTATCTTCATTTCTCCATTTGTTCCCTGTGAAATATCACCGTCCTGACAGCATGCTCTTGTGCTCTTGTGATGTAAATTACTGTGCAAAAGTCTTATGCCACCACTGTTGTTTTTGCACAGTTATAATGACCATCCAGATGTATTACTCAGTCTCTCTTTATGAAGATACAAGCAGGAAATGCAGGAAACAAAACACAACTTTTAGAAAAGCAAACAGCTCCTGATGACAAAATGCCGTATTCAGTGTTACACTTTGCACCTAGCACATCTTGAACTCTTTTGGGTGCACTTTCATGAAGTTGACTTTAGTAATCTTCTGGTATATTACATCAGGCTTCTTTCAGCACTTCCCAGATTCTTATTTAGATTAAAGCTTCCTTTCCCTGTCCAGGTGATCCCATAATGCCTCTGTCATATTCAGGTCTGGTCTCTGTGGAGCCAGTTCATGATTTCCATCCATCCATTATCTACTTTACTTTGCCCGTTCGGGGTCACGGGGAGCTGGAGAGGATCCCAGTCAACCACAGGGCTGACATATAGAGACAGACAACCAGCCACACTCATTCACACCTATACAGAGTAATTAATGAACCTAACGAGCATGTCTCTGGACTGTGGAAGGAAGACAGAGAACCCAGAGAGAATCCACGCTCCTGTCCAACAGGGATTCTAACCTGAAACCTCCTCGCTGTTGAGGCGACAGCGCTAACCACCGCACCACCATGCAGCCCCCACAGTAAGTGACTTTCAGAGTCTAGTCAGCAGGTTTTTCCTCCCCAATAATTATTTCACTGCATTAGAAGTGAGCTGAGGAGTATTTTTTTTCTCCCTGTTCTCTTCTTCTTTTCCTCCATCTTTTTATGATGGCCACATTAACACTAAACATTTTATTCTATTACTTTTATATATATAAATATATCTAAAATATTCTTCTTTCCATTAATGTTAACACATATATATCTATTTTCTTTTCTTTTCTTTTCCTCTCAATTATCTTCAATTTTGTTTCTGTTTATTTTTCTTGCTACTTCCCACTCAGCCACTCACTGTGCCACACACACATTCACACCATTCTTATACACTACTTCAACTTACTACTTGACTTTTATTATATCTACTTTAATTGTATTTGTCTTTGCTAATGTTTTGCGTATTTTGATTTTGTTTTGTTTATTTCTGTTTTGCCTGTTTTTGTTTATTTGCCGTTGCTTTAATTGTCACGTCTATGTGCACATTTTTGTTTTGTGTTTGTTCACCTTATCACAATAAAAAAAAAAAAAAAGTGAGCTGAGGATCGTTGTCATGCTGAAAAATAAAAACGTGTCCAGTCAGGCACTTTGCAAAAGGAATGGCATGATGACTTGCAGTAAAAAATGCAAAACTAACAAAACTAACGGTGGCTTTAGGCTTTTGCACAGTACTGAAAGTCTATATTTAAGAAACACATACTGAATTATAGTGAACTATATTAGCTTCAGCTTCCTGTAGAAAGTGTGAGTGTTTCCTGTAAGAGGACCCTGTGAATTCACAGGGGTCAAAAAGGTGATTTACTTCATCTCTCAGTAATTTAATGTCAGTGTCATGCGTTCATGGTGATGACTTTGATGCCGTGAGCGTTGATGTAGGTGAGGAGCACCCTGACCCGCCTCTCGATGACGTCGATCAGTTTGTCGATGCCCTGCCGGCCGCCTTGGCTCTCCCAGTACGTCTGGTCCAGGAACAGGGACTGCAGGAGCTTCTCCCTCAGCTTCCTGCTCCTCAGCACCGACACAGCCTGCTCAGGAAGCCTGCGAGGACAGACAGTGAGTCACACATAACAACATGAAAATTGGTGTACATGGCTCAGACCTGCAGAGATTCATCTATGTTGTTCATAATGTTCACTGCCCTTATAGCATCCTGTTTTTAGAGTGAATGATGGTGAGAGAACAGCTAGATAAAACAGGCTGTCAAGAGTGTATTCACTGCAACTTTATCTTGGTTGTTTAGAAACAAAGATTTCTCATCTGTCACTATGGAGAAAAACGGCAAACAACAACAGCAGCTGTGCAGAAAAAGAAGAACAAGGACCAATGCCATGAAGTTATGTGCCGTGTGTGGGTGCAATGCTATGCAACAAGATAAACAAACTTCCAATAACTAACAAACAAGTACAAGCTGAAAGTTAGGACTTCTGGTATTATTTTCTGACCTTTTAACAGTTTACATGTGGGATAAACTCTCCTGCAGAGGTGACAAATACATGCAGATAGTAGTCAGGTTAGGGGTTTTCATCAAGGTGTTTTCAACGAGAACAAGATAGATCTATGTTTAGCCTGAAAGCCAGCATGTGCACATAGTTATGAAAGACGATAACTAGAATACTGTGGCTTTGCCTCACGGAGATCCGAGTGGATTTAATGAACACCTGCAGACGAGTTCGGCCTAATAGCTGCACACAATCATGAGGACTCTGAAGATGTTTGCAGTAGTAATGAGACTTTGTTGTGTTTTTCTAAAGCCGCTCTTCACATAATCAGTTTAAAATGTGCCTTGAATAAAATGTCAAACATCAGTTAATTTCGCCTTCATGAAGGTTAAAGGCTTTATATGTGATTTTTTGATCCAGCAGATGTCGCCCTTGAGCACCAGCATGAAACCAAAACAACTCGCGGTGCATTGTTGTGTTAGCATGCTAATGCTAGCGATCTTTATTATGCTCGTATCTTCACACTGCATGTAAATTTACCTGAAATGAGCGTGATCTAGAAACACAGTTAAGCAGTGAGTACAGTATGTTATTCTTCTTTTCTCTAGTCCCTCAATTAAACAACTTTTATACACGAGGGGAGGAGTCAGCCGGCCGTCCTGGCGATGTAAACAAAGTGAAGATAGGACTCTGAAAACTCTGAAAACATCACAGACAGTGGGACTCGGGTGTTACACCCATTGTAGACAGTCATGACTCACAGAGTTATTTTCAGAGGATATTCTTGATTTATATTATATTTAAGTGTGAAAAATCACATATAAAGACTTTAAAGGAGCCGTCAGATCTGACGAGAATTCAACACAAGATCATAGAAAGATCTGAGGGCAATGACATCTGGGATCTTCCAGCCTCTGGATATATCTGATCACAGCTTAATTTAGATTCATGTCGACTTTATATCCGATTTGCAATGCAGATGAGAAGCTGAATTTCTTAATAAGGACCAAAGGGGATCCATATTTCAGGACCTCTTACATGAGTCCTCCTGCCTCCCCTCGTGATGTGACTCGATGATTTATTGATTAAAAGGTGAAAGCAATGTCTGTGCAGTGTGGTTAAAAAAATACAGATCAACACAGATCTGTGGGGAATAAACAGAACGGAGATGTCAACATGCTCCCGATGCTCATGTCCTAAACGCACAACGACGTCGTTTAACCAGATGTAAATATTTACCAGGATTTCTGTAACACTCTGCGCCTAAAGAAACAGAAAACTGATCTGAACTTACTCTTTGATTCCCTGCAGAAGCCTGAAGTCAAGGTTGTCCTCGTTCCGGTCGAAGAATCCCTTATTGTTGGTGAAGACCAGGTGTCTGGGGTCATGACCTCTGTGGACGATGTTCGCCAGTGGTATGTTGTTCTGGTCGACACATTCAGCATGGCGTCCGAGTTCGACACACAAATCCTCCTGCCGCGGCCTGAACCCACAGCAGCTCTGATCCAGGCGGTGGTGAATCTGACCAAAGGAGAAAAATTATGTTTTTCGATCTATTAAGTTTACAACTACAGTTTTGACATATGACATTTATGAATTTTAAGATTAGATTCATGGAGTAACTAAAAGACCTGACATGAAAAAAAACAATCTTTAAAACAATCATTTTGGGGCCAGCAGACAGCCGGGAGACCGATGAATCATATCCAGAAGATTTCCACCTTTGTGCCCCGGTTGTTGTTTGCAGTCTGACTTTTTTTTTTTTTTTAACTCAAGCATGAGAATGGTGTGGGAGGTGAGAGACAACATCTCCAACTGGAACAATGTGTGTTTATAGAGATTAATAAAAGCTGTAAGACGATTGCTCATGGGCCCCCGGATTGCATTTCAGCCCATGTGTCATCCCTTTTTTGCCCTTAGATGGGATGGTCTGTCTTTTTAGGACAAGAAACTCACCACAAATACAAAGCTGAACACTTCCTACAGAGTCTGCATTCACATGTGAAATCTGTTGTTTTCCACTTCCTGTTTGGCCTGAATGCTGATTTTATATCAAGATAACTTTTAGACCTCTGGACGGCTGCCTGATATGACTTCCTGAGCCTGTGTGGGAGTCTCCTCTCATTTAATCCCTGCTTCCTCTGCAAGGTCTGACAACCAATAACCCCAACTACAGCTTCATCCTCTAGCCTCTTTGTGCTCAAACATATGACTGACAGGCTTGAGGTTGTAAACATTAAAGTCAAGTACACAGATTGAGAGAGAAGTGGAGATTACATGCCACTCACAGGCGGCTTTATGAGAAAGCTTGGAGTGACATGGGTCGATGAGCATCCACTAAGGCATGAAGTGTGACAGCTGAAGTACTTCCAAGATAGCTGTCAATCTAGCCAACAATGCTGTTGTGTAAGCCCTGATATCTCAGGACAAAACCTTCACATTTCTCCAAACTTCATCTGAATAACAATGACAAATATAAGTCTTTTCACACAGGCACAAAACTCCTGAAAATGCCTCTACGTTTTTGGGGTGAGCTTCATGTGGGAACGCGAATAGCTGACATTTTTCACCCTGACTTTTTGGACTTGCCAGCTCTATAGAAAATTTCACTCTAGGCGTTAAGTGAGCCGTTGTGAGAACGCAGCAGGATATTTTCAGGAAAATTCACCCCGAGTGAGTGTGAAGGTGTGATGACTTTTACGCCTTGCTAACTGTTCGATCTTCATGCACATCATGAAGCTGCTTCATACTCTTTCCTGCTCAACAGAATGTCCTTCCTCTTTTGTTTATTACTGTGAATACGTCCAATTATATAATTTTTCCTTTGTCCACCATCTTGGATATGTTGTAAGGATGTGTTGTAAATGTTGTGACCGCCACACTTAACATTTTTTAAGTCTGGTCTTGCATCCTAAATCCCCTGAGTTGAAACAACCACTCGGGAAGATTTCACACAGAAGAAGAAGGGCTGTGGCGTTAAAAAGAAAAAAACAGCCATCTGTTCCTGCAGGGGGCTCTGGAGGCTCATCAGCAGCAGCCGCCATGTTGGAAATCCTGTCTCAGTCTAACTTTCAGTCAACCTAACGACAGGCTGAGAGCTGGAGCTGAGGCGGGTTTAAAGCCTCTACATCGCGCCCACCTGTCAATCATGTCAGCTACACGCCTAACTATGGATAACACGTATCGTTGATAAAAATCAAACAGAGTCGTTCACCCTCCTACAGTGTGTGCTAGTGATGACAATAACTAATCAGACATATTTAGTTTTTTGAACCAGGCTGTAAACATGTTGATTTATGCTATAAAAACTGCTTTTTTTCCAGTCATGTGTATGTGACTTCCAGTGTTCCTGGAGTCAGCCTCTAGTGGACACTCAAGGAACTGCAGGATTTTTCACTTCGGCATTGGCTTCACAATCAGAGATGTTTTTTTTTTGTTAGCAGAGACAGCTTCCCTCTCCAGCAGTGATTGTTGTCATTTTGATGTGCACATGATTCAGGGGTCAGTTGAGGACAAGAAAGTAAACTTTCTCAGACATGAAAAGTTAATGAACTTTACATCATGTCTTCTAATATCTGTTTTATATTCCCTGTTGAATCTCCTTCTCTTCCCTGAACAATGCTTCAGTACATTTCTTATGACTTACTTTTTAAAGGACCTGAAATCAGAATAATGAATAATGTGACACCACGAACCCAACAAACTTTAAAGCTATCCAAGTATTTCTCATTCTTTTCACATTCTATGTCCACACTCTGCTCTCTTTGCTTCTTCACAATAAGAGGACAAATCAAAGAATCCTCCGGAGACGTGTCCTAAATGCTAAAGTCTGAGATCCAGGCTACCCACACAGGAAACAAGACATGTACTCAGCCAAGAGCAATACCTCTGACAATATTGAACCTAGATTTTTTTTTATCAATAACAGCTGTAGGGGAATGTTGTAACAACATCATGTTTGCTGGAGTCATTACTAAGCGTTTCAGTAAAGCCTGAGGATGCTATTGTTGCACAAAGGCGAACCAAAGCACAGAAAGAGATTTAAGTTTTTATTTTTTTTTACCTGTAATAAGAAGTCAAACAGAGCCAGTTTACTCCACTCGTAGTGATGAGCGGTGGAGCAGCCAGAGTCGGGCTTCGGGATGATGTTTATATGCCAGCACCTCTGTTTCAGGGAGCTCTGGTACGCCCCCCACGTTAACCTCAGGGTGGATGAGCCTGCAGCAAGGCCTTCTGGGTAGAGAGATGCATCCCATGACACCACTGGACAGGGCTGGCCGTCTAAAGAGGGAGGATAAACGGATTATACGATCAGGTTTCAGCAACTGGTCAGTCTCAGCGAGTCTTTTTTTAAAAACCTATTTTTATCCAGGAAAAGCTTACGGAGCGATGCGTTGACGCTCTCCTGAAACATCTGCAGAGTTTAAAGGCTTTTTTTTTTTCCACACTTAAATGTAATATAAATCAAGTATTTCCTCTGAAAATAACTCTGTGAGTCATGACTGTCTACAATGGGTGTAACACCCGAGTCCCACTGTCTGTGATGTTTTCAGAGTTTTCAGAGTCCTATCTTCACTTTGTTTACATCGCCGTGACGGCCGGCTGACTCCTCCCCTCGTGTATAAAAGTTGTTTAATTGAGGGACTAGAGAAAAGAAGAATAACATACTGTACTCACTGCTTAACTGTGTTTCTAGATCACGCTCATTTCAGGTAAATTTACATGCAGTGTGAAGATACCAGCATAATAAAGATCACTAGCATTAGCATGCTAACACAACAATGCAGCGCCAGTTGTTTTGGTGCTGGTGCTCAAGGGCGACATCTGCTGGATCAAAAAATCACATATAAAGCCTTTGAACACATGTTTTCCATCTTTGGTTATTCAAGCAGATCATAGTTTCTAATGGTGAGCAGTAAAGTGATGTTTCAAACAACACCAAGGTGTGTTCAAATGTTTCCTTTGCAACAAAAAAGCAGATCAAGTTTCACAATCCACAGCCCAAGCCCGATGTGATACGCTATTTAAGGTTCCTAGGACATTTTAAAAAAGAAAAATCATTTTCACAGTTTTTTCATTCAGAATTCATTTTGAATTAGTGATTAATGAAACCAAAAACAAATTAGACGTCCAGAAACTCTTAGATGTTTTTTTCTCTGACACATGGTATTAAAAAACAATCTTATTTTTGAGTCCAGGTTGGAATAAAATCTGTCTCCTGCTGTTAAAAACCTCCTTATTACAGCCTCAGGAAGAGCTCATTATACAGTTCTGCTGCCCTTCTCAAAGTTTAAGCAAAGTTAGAGTTGGAATTTATAACTTTGAATTTGTTTCATGACCTCCCCTTAATACTTTTTTAAATGTTATTTTAGGATATGTAAGACATTGATGTCACAGACGACTGAATATGAGAGGATTTGAGGGCCGTGTCCCACCGTGACCCTGAAAAGGTCAGGGAGGTCAAAAGAGGACTCCCCTCAGTCTCATGGCTCTTTTTGACATGATTTGGAAGTGGATATTTACATAGTTTGATATATGATGATACAGTAACGTCACTTATATATTGGTCCTTTGAATGCCACTTTATTTTTGATTAGTTCTTCACTTGTTGAATATTAGTCCCTCTGGATTTCAGCCCTGACTCATGAGATCGTGGGAACAGTCGTGCCCACAGGAAAATGTGAATAAAACGCTTCTGTGTGTGGCTCGATGACACATGGCATTACATGTTTATTACATCCAGTGACTCATGGGCTTCTGCAAAATAATTTCTTAAATTAATTTATATCAGTGACTTTACCTCTCAAACTACTAAATCTCACATAAAGCTGCAAAGATTCACTTAACAGGGGGAGTGGTGAAGTTGTTTTCAATCTAGTTCTCAGCAGAAATGAGTGTAGCCCTGTGGTGTTTGTAATGCATTTTGCAAATGTTTTTGTATAAAAAGGGGAGCTCCAGTTTGAGCGAGGAAAACAACTAATTAAGTTAGAAAATATCACTTTTCTCCTGGAGGTAAACATCCATCCCCTCCTCTGTGATGACAGTCATAATTTACTTTTCTCAATGTATCACCCTATGAGCAGTGAATTAAAAAGCTACAGGCATTTTGGTTCCTTATTTACTGATTGAAATGGTGGAAAAACTTCCTGCCACTGTTCTGTTGCCATACCGTGTAAGAAGCTGAACTTTCTGCTGACAGCCGGCAGCGTCCTGTTGAGCCCCAGCACCCTGTCCAGGTGGAAAGCGAAGACCTCCGTGTTGTCCACGGGGCTGTTGATTACACCACACTGCCCTCCACACACACCGACTCTGTCTGCGAGTTGTTTGTCGGATACTGAACCACTAGCTTCCCCCTGAAATATCAGAAGTGACGGAGAGACTCCGTGGGAAACTTCTTTGATGCGCAAAACTTTGGCATCCGCGAGAAAGCGCATGGCTTCCACGTCCTGCGGGCTGAGCCATGGCGGTGCCCTCTGGCTGTAAATTCGGATAGAACTAATATGAGAGTCAGCAAAGTTAAAATCGTTTATTAAATCCAAAGATTTATAATCAACATCCCGAGTTTCTCCCCAGGAAGTGTTGCGTTCAAAGTTGCTCTTAATTTGTCCCGCGTCCTGCTCCAAAGTGGAAAGTTTGTTCTGCGTAAAAGCTGAACCAGCCGTGTTATTCCTCCTTACTTTTCTCCTTAGTTTTGGTCTGATTGTACCCCGGATATTTGCCGGTTTCAGCCGCTTAGTCCTCAGCGTTATGTACACTACGTTAGACCGTGTTGGGACAGAGTCTTGCAGCGCATCACCAGTTTCTAAGTTGTACAATCCACGGGTGTGTCGGTACTTGTCTTTGTCAGTCCTTCTCTCCTGATTTTGCTGCGAGAGCCCAAACTCCGAGACTACAAAAAACAAATAGATAACACAAATAATCCCAATGATCAAAGTCCTTTTGGAAAGAGGGCATCTCCGAAAGCTGCCGGTCAATCTTAGACAAGGGAAGCAGAGCCAGTGAAAGCGAGACTTCCCCATTAGAACTAATGATATTATCATGGTTGAGTGTCTTTATAGTGCCAAACTCAAACCAGGAGGAGCGCTCTCAACTTCGGAAACTCATTTTGGAAGGGAGGATTTATGGCCACATTTGTGCACACAGTGAGCATGGGATGGACAGGCTGGGAAACCACCCTCCAGCCCAGCACGGGGGGGATTTGATCTTGTGTGTTTGTGTGTTTTTGTTTAACTTTCCTTTTCATGATAAGTTCTAAATAGTGAAATGTATTTGAATAACAATTCGGCTAACTTATAATGTAGCCTATGCTGCAAAAAATAATTTAACACCTCTGGAAAAATAAGTTATTTATAAATGTTTCTACCAAAGAACCAAGCCACTTAATCAAAAGTACAAGGCCAATAAACACTGGTGCTCTTCTTTTTATTTGTATTTAGGATAACCTCTCATATTACCTCTAATCAAAATGTTTAGCCTCTATTAGTATTGTGATGTTTTAGCATTTATTGCCAAATTATCAAAATAAATAGACCTATAGTTTGCGTTTTTAATATCTGAATAAATGTGAATACTGAGGTTAGAGGTGAAGGTGATAAGTCACCTTGATCCTTTAGAAATCCGGGTGTTTAAGGCGACACCTGCTGGTCAATTTGCATAATTCATAATTGGCTAAATGACAGATCTTCACGTATTAGAGGCTAGAAAATGATAGAATAAATAGAATAGAACAGAAAGGAAAGGGAAGGAAACAGATAATCTAACAGCAGGAAACGAATGACTCATCCTGTTGTAGGGAAATGCCAGCAGACCATACAGGATTTCCTGAGCTGAATATAAATAGGTTAAATATAGAACTATTGTGTTCTGGTCCTTTTAAGAGGACTGATGATTACAGAAGCACACACTGTAAAAAAAAAAAAAAAAAAAACCTAGTTGCTATAACTTAAAAAAGTTAGTGTCCGAGCTGCCTTACAATTTTAAGTTAACTGAACTTAAAAAGATAAGTTGAGACAAATTTGTTATTATTCCAAAGAAATACAATTTTCTAGTCAAATAAACTTGACATCAAGGTTGTACGCCCTCAGGTCTGTTTCTTTATCATGTAATATTTATTGCGATGTGTGCTGCTGCGCTCTTGGCCAGGTCACCCTTGTGAAAGAGATCTTGATCTCAATGAGTTATTACCTGACACAGGGCAGCTCTTCTCCCAGACTTGACTAGATCCCGGAGTCCCAATCAGATCCAGTGGACAGAGACGGCAGTGGCAGCTTTCAGTGATATCCAGCAATCACTAAGTAAGCAACCTCTTCTGTACAGCCCAAACTTTGAACATTTTCTTCTGCAAACTGATGCTTCTTACAGGAGTTTGGGTTTTTGTGTTACTCCAGGGACTTCAGGATGATCGGCATCCAGTCGCCTACATCAGCCAGAAACTGTTCACCAGAGAGGTTCGATATTTGACGGTGGAGAAGGAGGCACTGGCTATCAAGTGGACCCTTGATTCCTTCCAGTACTACCTTCTTGCTCAAGAGTTCACCTTGGAGACGGATCACAAGGCCCGTTTGGTTTGTAAACTTGGTTTTCTATTTTTGGGTAAAATAAAAACCTACCTTTTCTTTAAACTTACTCCTGTGTCTCGTGCCTTACTGCTTGGTCCCTAACAGTCCCCCACTAGAGAATCCTTCTCACCAGGGTAAGAGTGTTTATAAGGCACACTACAACTGCATGAATGCATTTTGTGCATGAAGTCCTCTCTGAATAGATAGTTGTGAATGCTGTGGGTCTGGTTTTAAGCAAAATGTTTGGGTTCACATGAAAAACTATGCTGAGGTTTCTGTACTGCTCTGAAGAGAAAATAATATTATATGTTCACAGTATATTATAAAATGCCCATTGTTTCACAAATGCTCATCTTCTCTCTCCAGATGCAATCGTAAAACATTTAAAGCCATCCCCGGGCCGTCTGTGTCCACTTCTGCTCCCTGCACTGTTTGATATTGCTTGTTCTGTTACACTAGTTATTTGTATTTATTAAGTTATTACCATTTTATTCATGTTTGTTTAGAAGTATTTTTTTATTTTTAAAATAAAGAAATCCACCACAAATCCATGTCACTATAATAACATTTAAATAAGATTCCATAAATTCTTTATCACAAAATGATGGTGGGTTTAGGGAGGAATGAAGACTTGTAGAATGAAGATTTGGTTTTCTTTCCATTCATTTAATGGTGATGCTGTATACACAATTGCTATTCATCATTTCAAGCCCTCGTGCACTCACACACTCACGCACTGCACGCCTGACGTCAGTTAAATCCATACGGTTTTATCATGCATTCAAGTGCTGTATAAATTATCGGAAAATTGATTTTCCTACTGGGAAAGTTTTGTTGTGGGCTCCCCAATATCGAAATCAAACCTTTGGGGAGGTGGCGTAGAATTCAGTCTTGTGTCGTATTGACAGACTTGAAGCTATATTAGACAGAAACATGGCGGACCAGTTAATGTAAAGCTGATGTCCAGAAACATTTTATAGGCTATTAATCCATTTAGTTAAACGCTCATTCATTTAGGCTTTTTTTTTTAAAGACTATGCGGATGCCACTGTTTGCTGCCGGTCACGTAAAGGGATGGGATATAAAATAGATAGGCTAAAATCACAACGATTCCACATTTCTACTTGAAGTCCCTGAACGCACCGAAGTCGCATGAAAGACTTTCCTAACTTGGGAACCCTTAACATCTGAGCAGCATGTGAGCGCAGGGATGGTGCCTCGGCTTTAGGCTTTGGAAAGTGAGATTGGGCTTTTCATTTTCATTTCGGTCATGTATTCGCTGCAGCCTCTATGTGTCAGGCTCATTGATTGGATAATTGGCGGCACCTGGATGAGAGAAACCCCTCGACCCTGAAGACGCACGGCACGCGGCCTCCTGCTGGCTTTTTACGCAATCAAAGAAAACAAATATTCAATTTTTTAAAATGTTTGAGGCAAAATACGTACCTTTGCTTTTATGTGTCTCTGGGTTATTGATTGTGATTTGTCAGGGCATTGAAAATGGTACTGGACAAGGTATGTAGGCTGTATCTGTGATTGATTTATTGGGAGGGTTTGTTGGCTAATATCAAATAACTTACATGTATGTGTTGCTCTACATGATTTCAGAAATCGAAAATGTTGTATCTGGAGAAATGTGGAGATTTAATTACACTATTAACTCCACCAATATGACTCATTTTGCTTATGGAATTACTGCAAATGTGGTTGCTGTGTTGCTCTATGGAAGCAACCTTGTTCCCGTCAAAAGAATAGAGACAGGAGATGGTAAGCCCGTGAATCTTTTCTAAGATTTTACACTTTATGATATATTTTCATCGTTGTGGTATTACTGTTTCTTGACTCCTGAATGTGGATGTTCCTGTCTTCTGTGTCCACAGGTATGTTTTTTCAGTGGGTCACCTGCGCAGCGATTTGGGTCGTAGCTATGCTCGGAGACTTGATGCTTCACACACCCAAGTTCCATCCTTTTGCGATGCTCGGAGGTTTCATCTGGGCCACAGGTATTTTGGGGAACTTCAATCATTCTTTTAGTGTTCTTTGTGGTTTAGCCCAGGTCGGTTTCAAGAGGATTAAGTTTTCTTAGAGAGTGCAGCTGGATGTTTGGATGCGGAAGTTGGGGATCCAATTTAAAAATTAAAAAAAAAAAAAAAACGCTGCTGCTGTCCAACTTCAGAACATGATGCTGATTCTGTTTGCTAAGAGATATGAGAGAAGCTTTGGGGACATTGATGTTTCCTAGTTTCATATTTCAAAGTAAAGTACACTCTACTGCTGCCTCACTGCTGCCTGTCAGTGCTATATTTTTATTTCACCTGTGTTTGTGCCGTAGTTTAGCCAAAATGTGTGACTTGATTTTATAATTATCCAAAACAGGAAACATTTAAATCATGTTCTTCTAAGCTACCTGGTCACTTATTAGTATGAGGTCACAGGGTCTCTCTTGCTGTTGTGAGATGACATCACGTTAAAGCGGTGGTTCTCAACTGGTGTGTCAGGACCTAAAAGTGTTTTATGGAGCCATTTTCAGATTAGTGCCTAGAAATGTTTTAAATCAAAAACTATATGAAGCACTTTGAAGATCATTCTTGGGCTTTTTATGCCTTTTTTTTAGAGATAAGAGACAAAGAGCAGGGAATGACATGCAGGAAACAAGCCACAGATCGGATTTGAACCCGGGCTGCCCGCTGCGAGGACAACAGCCTCCGGTCAATGCGGCGTGCAAACTAACTACTAGCACTATGAAGCACTTTTTAACCACGTTTTTTTTGTTCCGAATAAATCCCATTGGTTGAAAAATGTCAGAAACTTGGGTCGCTATTTGTCATTATGGAGTAGATGTTGAGTCCTGAGGCTAGTCCATAATGAGAAACACTGAATTAAAGAAAATCATGTTGTAAAGCCATGTTAAAGCTCCTGTTTTAGACTTTTCAGCTGGTTAAAAAAAGGACTGATATCAACACTGATTCCTCAAATATTAACTAAAAAAGGAAAAGTGATTATATGATGAATTATCCCTTTTTATTTACACAATTTGCCAAACATTAACCCAAAAGTTCCTCACTTAAAAAGAGCAATATGGAACTCTGAAAATTTGGAACTGCAGTCCAAATTCTAAACATTGTAGAGAGCTGTCTCCCACCACCCCCTCCTCTCTAGAGTGGATGCTCACTCAGGTCCCCATGTGGTGGACTCTGAAGCTTCAGTGTTTATCCAGCTCTGCATGGGTCTGTAAACCTTTCTGTGTTCTAACCTCTCTCCATTTTTCAAAAGCATCTCCAATATTGATCCTAGTTTGAGCACGTTTCTGCTCGTGGAGCTTATTAGAAACATGCAGAGGCTTTTTAGGTCGGGTACAATCACTTCTATCTGAACCACTTCTCTTGCCCGCTTCCATCGCTGCAACACCTGTTGACCTGATAACTGCTCTCATATCTGGCAAACCGAGGGGCATCCAAAACGGCCGTGTGGGGGTAACTTAAAACCTTCTCTGGTCCAAACAAATCCAGAGCATTCAGGAGCAGAATCTAAAGTTAGAAGGAGGACATACTGGCTGCTGCATTGTTGTGAGAGAAGCCAGCACTTCAACATAGCATGTTTCCTTAATGTCTGATTTAAAATGTATTTAGAGAACATTTCCCCCTGGAGTGGTAAAGCATGTGATGCTCTGCTATTTATATCATGTGCCTACTTGCTAACTACTATCCTATCTTTTCTTGCTTCAGGGAATATTCTAGTTGTTCCAATTGTCAAAGCGGTCGGCCTCAGTCTTGGGGTTTTAATTTGGGGATCCTCTAGTTTGTTGATGGGCTGGGCCAGTACGAGGTAAGTGGAAAATAAATAAACTTTCTTTTGCTGACTTTTGATGGATGATGTTCACCGGAACAAAACTTTTTAAGGCACCTAGGGAAGAAGATTGTCGGGCCCTGTAATAATAGCTCTAACCCCATGTCATAAGTAGGAGGGTGGCTTCTTTTTTCTTGTTTGTCAAAAAAGAAAATAAGAGTGTTTTTCTGTTTTTCACAGATTTGGCTGGTTTGGGATTAATGCTCAGGATGTCTCCAGGCCTGTATTAAATTATTGTGGAGCGGCGCTTTGTCTGCTCAGGTATCATTTTGGACATAAAGCCTCCCACTTTCTTACCAGTCGAGGAGCTGCTGTTTTCAGCTCTCCTTTTATTTCGACTAAAGTGTTGAATCATCACCCTGACGTTTGTGTTTTCTCCAGCGGCCTCATCTTTTTCTTTGTGAAATCAGACGTGGATTTGCATAACAGTTCTGAAACCATCCCCTTACTTATCGACAGAGTAAGTACATTGATTAGTGGTTTGTTGATCTGTTTTCACCTTTTTAAATCAATGTTATTTCTGACATCATGCTCAAAGACATACTATTATTCTCTCTAGGAGGATCAGTTCCTGCCACTCGGTCTCTCAAAAGTGAGTCGTTCCGACTTCTTGTTTTCTTGCCTTCTACTGACACCAATGTCTTTTTTTAAAAGCCTCTATATTGACATGTTGTTTCTTTCTGCAGAGACCCGTTTCAGGCATCAACGGGCCGAGCTCTACACCGTTCTGGATCGACATAATCGGAACAAAGACCAGGCGGTTCATGTGAGCTCAACAGATTAGCAGTCAGTGAGCTGCGTGTGTACAAATACTGAGCATGCAAGTAGACAAGGAAGGGTTTATGAAACATTGACTTTTGATTAAATAATCAGTAGAAATGCTCCTTAAGGAGAGAGAAATACAGAATGAGATATTTGAAATGAAGCTTAAGGTTTTCACTGGAGGTCTTGGATACAGCTGCAGGCCATCTCGATGATGAATCCTTTAGGAAACTCTTCTCCAAAACATAATTCAGTAAATCATTTCATCATAAATAAAACACTTTGATACCATTTGGGAAATTAGTTGTACCATCAGTATGATAAAATAATCAAGGGGTGATGTAAGCATGCAATTAAATTACAAACAAACACGAGGAAATGAATTCTGCAGACCTGTTGAATGACTCAAAAGTGTAAGTGATGCACAGTCTTCACTGTGGGCTGTTAAATTCTCTGCTCATGAAATGTAAAGTGTTCCCAACATGTAGTGCACAATAATTCCTGAGAATCCATCTTCATTAGTCGTGTATGCAGTGCGCAAATTAAACAAATTCCACTTGATGTCAGTGGCGATTTAAAACCCATCCATCACAGAGCAGTGTGTTTCCTTGGCTTGTGTTCTAGCGGCTGCATGCTGGCCGTGCTCTCCGGCCTGCTGTACGGCTCCTCCTTCACGCCCATCCTCTACATCAAAGCTCGCTCTGCTTGCACTGACTGCATCTTCCAGGGAGCCAGTGCTTTTGGTATGTTGTGCAGTGTCAGGCAGTTTTTAAGCTTCTATGTTGTGATATTAAAATGTTGCCCTAATTTATTTTTAATGCTTTGCTTGATGTGTTTTTATGGTTGTCATGTCTTGTGATATGCTTGTTTTTTTTTCAAGGTTGCACAGAGCTGCTTGTTTTCTCTGCACTTTTGCCCGAAGGCACATTTCCCCTTGAAGTCAATAAAGTAAATTTAATCTAATTAGACTTCTCTAACCTCGGTGTATAAATAACACAGGCTCCTCCAGAGAAGCAGGCTTAATATCCTATTTTTTAAGTTCATTAATGGCAGAGGCATCCAGGATTTAAAAAAAAAAAAAAGAAGAAAAGTCCTGCTGCTCAAATGTGTCTCTTGAGCTTTCTCTCTTATTGATGATATCATGTGAACCCGTTGAACCAACCTGACGTGATTGATTGAACCTTCAAGAAGATTCACTCACTGGTTTAAAAATGTTCAAATCTTTTGTTTTTTTTCCTCACAGACCTGGACTACGTGTACGCACAGTGCTGTGGTATTTTTGTCGCGAGCACATTGTACTTTGCCATCTACTGTGCTGCCATGAGAAACAGGCCCAGAGTCTACTCCAAAGCCATCCTACCAGGTAACACACCACTTATCAGAGAGATACTTTATGGCATCACCAGGATCTTTTGAGTCATTATTGCCCATTTTTAGCACATATACACTCCTTAAACAATGCTAGGAAATGGAACATATCAGGAAGAGAGCCTCTGAAATCTTCCTCAGTTGCTTGTTCAGAAGAAGCAGAGTGGGATTTACTGGTATAACTTCACCAACTATCAAGGTGCATGAAAAGTGAAAGACTTGAAGAGGTCAAAAATCTCCAGCAGCACTTGTAGTATGAAGATCAACTTTATTAACAAATTAGACTGATGCGTTTTCGGCTTGTGGCGTTCCTCAGGGTTCATCATGACCCTTCATACTACGAGTGTTCCTGGAGCTTTTGGACATCAGTCGCCTGTACACACATGTCCCTCACCCACAGGACTGTCAGACGGGAGGGGGGGCGGTCTCAGGAGGCAAGACATGACATGATAAGAACGATGCAGAAGTGGCAGAAGAAGCGACAGAGTCGGGCACTGTAATGACCATTTGTTTTCATATCATTGCCCTGTGGAGTATGACGCATCCACAAAAGATCTGGCAAAAACAGAAAACATAATGAAGCAATTTCAGTCAGTGCTTGGAGATTGCTCCGGTCCTGCTGCTCGCTTGATGTGAAGTTTATTGAATATATTACAAACTGCTTTCTAACATCTGCTCAACCTGACTCATGCAGCTCACCTCGACAATTTCAGGAAGTTTTCAGAAGTTTTGTGAATGTTCAAGAGCACTATATGACTCAAGTTTAAATCTGTTGTTCACTTAGTTTGCAGGGTATTATTTAGAAGTTTAATTTAATTTAAGAAATTAAATAAGTAGTTTCTTCATGACAAAAGTTGTACTCCTCAGAAGATGGTTATTAACAGTCAGAAACGACCTGATACGAAAAGAAAACACAATAGTGCTCATTTCCTCTCAAATTCTGAATTTCTTGTCCAACTCTAATACTTCTTTCAGGCGGATAATAATCATTCACATGAAACAGCCTGAACAGAAAATCTGTTAATGCCCAAATTCAGACCAGAACTTGTGATAAGGGTGCAGCCAGACTTTTCTCATTCAACGGGATAAGCCAGAAAAGGCTGGAAAACAGAAATATATCAACAACATACTGCTCCCTCAGCAAAACGCACATGTCCCTCACTATGCTTCAGTGTTACACTATCATGCCACCGGCTGATTTTAGTTCTGCAAAGCACACGCTCTCCTGTACTTGATGGACAACCAGAGAGTCTAATGATAGCTCCAGTGTGAGTCAGGAATAATGAGATGAAATGCAGAAGCTTCCTGTCTGCATGTGTGAACACATCCACCCGGGGGGGTTTGTGGGTGTGTTGATCCAGGCTGCTGGAGGCAAACAGCCGACCCAAAACCTGGCAAGGAACAGAGAGCCTGTGAGTTTAGATCAGCCCCCCTGCTTTACAGCTGGCTTTAGAGCGGATCTTTATTTCAAGACTTGCTCCCTTTGAACACACATTTTATAGATTCTTACTGAGAAGAAAACTTTGGGTAGCCAGCCACCGACCACCTCCCCCCCCCACCCTTTAGCTGTTTGTATGTGACCATCCTCATCACGTTTTCTCCTTTTTAACTTTATGTTTTTTTACAACATTTTACCCAGCTGTTGTTTTTGAACATGTTTTAAGGGCACTCTGTTTTCTTCTGCTCCTCAGGTATGTTGTCTGGCGTGATGTGGGCATTGGCAACATACTGCTGGTTCCTGGCCAATAACTACCTGAGTGCAGTTATTACCTTCCCTATCGTCACGGCAGTAAGTAGATCATGTATTCAGAGCACAGCGTGCTTGTCAATAAAATGTCTCTTTATACCAGAGAGACTCCAATTAGCACTTGGCTTGGTGTTGAGGGAGAAATTCCGATATGTTAAAGTTGGGAGTCAAGTGACACATGTTTTTTTTCAGAGGTTTCAGTTTTTGATCCATGTGGCGATATTTCTGTGTTTTCTGATGAACCTCGTTAGAGTCACTCTGATAACAAGCTGCAAACACAAGCACACCAGCATGGCAAACAGGCCGGTTCATTCAAAGCAAAAAAAACAACACATCTAATCATAAAACTGAAAGCAGCATCCAGACGTTACATGATTTATCCTTTTGAGATTCTGTCATTTCTGATCTCTGCTTGTGGAGCTAGATGACAACTTTAGAGTGCATCATTAAATAGCTGATGCACTCGTCACATTTTTTCTTGACATTTTCTTTGTACTAGTTTAGCCTGACAGTAGTGCATGAACAATGTCAAAGGGACAAAAAAAGTATTAGGATTTGACTTCTCTGCACCGAGGATAACCGTGAAGTGAGTCTTCATGGAGTGAAGTGTTGGTCAAGGGGGATGTGTAGACCTTTTTATAAAAAGGGGGCGTTCTCTCCAGAGAAAAATCACCTCTTGAGCTCCTTTTGATGACAATTACAGTGAAGATGTCTTGACCCAGACTAAATGCTGGATGGGAGAACCTGCTGTTCTTGCACTCTGGAGGCTAAAACTAAGCATTAAGCTTTGTCATGAAAACTTTTGCCACAGTTGAACTTTTCAATCACTGAGTGCGATGAACATTGTAGGCTTTATCGACTGCAGACGGTGTTTTTTGTCAGTTTCATCATTCACATCAACGTCTTTAATGTTGAAGCTGGATGAGTAAGCTGTGTTCTTTAGACTTTATCCATACATGCTTGGTGAGTCATTTAGAGAGTCTAGCCAACAGTCTTCGTTATCACTGCAAAAACATACATTTCCTTTCCTGTCGCTTCAGTTAAATATAGTTTTCAAAATGTAAACCCGCTCTTCTTTGTAATGTTACAGACCTAACATTAGCTCCCTCTGTGTGGCTCCCCTCAGCCTTTGGAGCTACAATTCTACAATTCACTTAGCAGACGCTTTTATTCAAAGCGACGTACATCAGAGAGTAAGAACAACACAAGCAAGGATCTAGAAAAAAGGGAACAATGTCAGTAAGAGCAAACGATCAGCTTTGAGTCTGATTGGACACACAGGTGCTGACAGGAAGTGACCAGAGGAAAAGCACAACATTGAGGGCAGTTCTTGAGAGCTCTAATCAGTATAGAAACCATCTTATAAGTCGTCGTTATCAAACAAAAAACCATCGTCATTACCATCATCATCATCAATAATATGGAGACCATCATCATTAAGTTAGTAGGTATTCATGAAAGAGCTGGGTCTTTAGCTTTTTCTTAAAGGTGCAGAGGGACTCTGCAGATCCAATGGAGTTTGGAAGTTCATTCCACCACCGGGGGGCGACAGAGGTGAACTGGCATCACAGTTAAGTTCACTTTTAGTTTACAAAGAAGAGCAGGTTTACATTTTTAAACGGGCTACATTTAACTGAAGCAACACAAAATGAAACGTTTGTTTTTATTGCTTTAAGGTGATGAGTATTTAAGTGTAAAATGAAATGTGGTCATTGTTGTTTTAAATTTGGATTTTATTTTTGCTAACCTCTGAGCCCCAGAAAGTGTTCCTCTTTATCGCCACCTGATGGGCGGCCTTCAGCATAGTTCAAGTTTTTCATGCTCGCCTAGTTAAAACAAATGCAAGTTACTTTCCTGAAGAACATATTGTTACACCTCACCATTAGGCGGCCCTATGTGGCTGATGACAACCCACACGTCGACCCAATAAAGCACATCATACACCTCAACAAAGTCAAACATAGGGCTTTTCATAAGACACAAAACAAAAGACAATAAAGGACTAAACCAACAATCCCTGACTGAGAGGCACCACACCGCAGTTCCACCTCTAAAAGCCTCTCAGCACCGAGGCCAGCTGCACCCCATCGAGTCATCAATAGTAGAGAAAAGCCGAAGACAGCGGAAAGTGGGCGGGGACAAACAACACAGGGAGCAACATACAGTCGTAATGTATATACGTGTAGCCCCTTTGTTACCTCTGAAGGACCTCATTCTTCATTTCTCCTCGCTCTCGAAACAAAGCCGCCCTTCTTTGGTGTGGTATTAAACCTGCACATGGAGATCATTGGCTTTTGACTGAACGACACTAAACAAAGTCTTACACTGTAGCTATTCTTTGGCAAACAATAAGTACATTCATTCTGTTAATGCAACATGTAAACACACAATGCCGCTTTCATCCCCACAAACATCTAGCTCCTAGACATTTAAATATCACAAAGTAAGTTTAAGCATAATAAAACTATACATACCATATGAAATGAATATGAGCTTTCCGTCTCTATCCTCTTTTTTTTTTTTTTCTCTTGCCTTCAAGTTGCAGAAATATTTAAAAGATTCTATGAAGACTAAAATGTGCTTTAATATGTGGCACGACTTTGCAAATGCTTTTTTAATCTCAAAGGCAGGATTCATTTTCCTTTTAAAGAAAAATCTATCCATCTGTTCTTCTGATCTTGTTTTTTCAAAAATTAAGGAATTTGTAGGAGCAGATAATCAAAGTAACCAAGAGAAACAAGCGGTTGTTTTTTTGGTCTATATAGTCATGTGGTGCCTATGAATGTAAAATAAACAAATGTCATCTTCAACGAGGCCATTTGATGTGGACTTTCTTTTTAGCATCCGACGAGGTAGCGCTTAGCGTTTAGACAATCCAGGTGCAGCTCCTCCATGGCTTAAAGTGTCAGCTTAGCCTCTACAGAAGACAAGAACTAATCAAGACAGGAGAAGGATTTCTGAGCATTAAGGCAGCCCTGCTTCAGTTTCATTCTCTCAATGATTCATTTGGTGCAGGTAGATTGTGCTTATTGGTAAACATAATGTGGGTGATGTGGAAACAGACAAAGTGGAAACAGACAAAGTAAATGATGATATTTGGTTGCTTGTGCTCAAACTGTTTTTGTTCCGTCTCTGCAGGGATACGGTCTGGTTGCAGCACTGTGGGGATGTTTGGTGTTTAAAGAGATAAAGGTAAGAATCACTATCCAGCTCTCATGCATTACATATTCCTTTTTTTTTTTTTTTTTTTTAAAGTGTACAGTTGAAGTTTCAAAATACGCCTCTTGATGTCTTAGCTGGAGACGGCACTGCTGCAAATTTGTAAAAGAAAAAGTTTGATTTAAATTCTTGGAGAGAGACTTTGATTAACGCTGATGTTTGTTTCCCTCAGGGGTTATCCAACTGCTTCGTCTTCTTGCTGGCGTCCTTTGTCGTCCTGACCGGCTCCTTGCTGACGGCCATCTCAAAACTCTAATGTTTGAACGTTTTCTGTACTCACCTTTTTTCAGAGTTCTTCGTTTCACGTTTGGAAAAAAGGAAATGACCTTGGTTTTATAAAAGTGTCAGACCGTGTGGTTGAAACAGACCACCATGCATGTCGGTTGAGATGAATGTAAGCGCTTTTTGTTTGCTGCCTTCTGGAAGCGGACAGGGTTAATACTTTGAGCAGACATTTGGTGGCAGTGTCTTACAGGAACTCTGGTTTGATCTGAGAGGGCCGTTTGCTGTTGAACTCTGAATTTGTTACTGAAAAATGTTTCAACGTTTGTGTTGTTTGAATGTTCTAGTAATTTATTTGTTTAAAGAATATATTTTGTCACATGCTATGTTCAGCTGCTACTAACGGTGTCCATGCATCACTTTTAACACTTTCCACGCACGCTTATTGTCACTGCAGAGGGGGCGGTTCGCTAGACACATTTCTATTTCACTAACGGGGGAGTTTGTTTTCATGTTTCCAGAACAAAAATCAAATGAGTTGTCAGAGGAGTTTCTCTTGTGTTTTTTTCCCCACACATGCTGCTATTAAAAACATCTGATACTGACAGATCTGCTCCTACACACAACCTTTCACTCTACATTGTTTTCTGTATCACGGCTGGCTCTGTGTATTTCTCTTTCTGTCAACATCCCTGTACTTCGTTTTGTTTGGCATGTCTTAGCCTCTTTCCAGCTGTAACATTAAGGCAGTGAGCTCTTATTGATTGGATGGTGTGTGTGAGAGAATATAAACATGTGCTTAAAGCTGACTGTAGAGTCTCCTCTGAATACAAATACACACACACACACACACACACACCTTGGGGGAGGCAGTAGATCAGTCTGCAGGCACTTGGGTTGTGAACACAAGTCATAGACTGTAAATATTAATGGATGAAGCATGAGTGACATCAGCCATCTGTTCCTGCAGGGGGCTCAGAACGGCAGGATGTAAGATTAAGATTTACTTTTATTGATTTATTGATCCCCGCAAGGGGAAATTTCTGTTTTTACACTCTAGTCATGCAACACACACGATCCTCTGGACATGCACTAAGGCAGAGATGTCAGAGTGACGGAGCGGCACACAGTGGGCGCTCCTGAGCTGGTGGTGGGGAGGGGGTGTGGTGCTTTGCTCAGGGGCACCTCGGCAGTGCTCAGGAGGTGATCTGGCACCTCTCCAGCTACCAGACCAACTTCCATACTTGGTCCGCACCAGGACTTGAACGGGCGACCCTCCGGTTCCCAACCCAAGTCCCTACGGACTGAGCTACTGCTGCCCCATTTTTTGCACTTCCGCAGTGGCTTCATTTCCTTTTTTTTAAGACTGTAGGTTGCGTCTTGGTTCATTTCTTGGTGTGGACCAAGTCTGGAAATTTATCTGCTAGATGGAGTGGTGCCAGTTCACTTCCTGAACACTGCTGCAGTGCCTTTTAAGCAAGAAGAGCTCTGGTGCTCTTTCATGTGAAGCCCCTCATTCTGACATCTCTCCATTAGTGCATGTTCATAGGATCCTATTTGTGTGTGTATGTCTCAATAGCAGAGTGTAAAAGTAATTTCAGATGGTGGGATTAATAAATGATACCTATACATGTGAGGCTTCGTCTTTATCACACAGATTGTATTTATGTTACCCAAGATTATATCACACTAAGAGTTGAACCAATTACTCCACATAATCTGCCAGTAGTGTTTTTGTGTGTCCTTTATTGGACAGGAAATGTTGGCAGGAGGGAGTTGGGGGTGAAATGCAACAAAGGGCCGAGTCGAAGTTCGAGCCCAAATCCGCTGCAACAAGGATTATAGACTCTACATGATATGCTCCATATTCAATGTGTTAATGAGATGTTTCATGCAGATGAGGAATAGATGTCTGTTCTGTTTGGAAGTTTTGCCCACAAACAGATGGATCCTAAGAAAAGTCATTTCAGGTAGTTTGGTCATTAAATCTCCTTCAAAAACAGAGATGATTCAATAAGCTGCTAGATGGATCCGATAAAACATGATATGCATCCTGCAGGGCTGAACTTTTAACTCTCGGAAGTTATTTCATAAACGATATCAAAACACATTTATGATTTCACACCTCTTCTCGTCGAACAAGAAGAAGCTTAACTTGTGGTTTTCCATGTTTAATTCATTGTTATTTTCACAAAGTTTATTTTTATCTAAAGCATCAGAAACTCTTCTTGGGTCTTTCCACTATAGTCTGAATGCTCTAGTATTATTTGTCACTACTTCCCCTTTCCCTTTTCCCCTCTGGCTACACAATCAGTGCTGATTGACATCAACGGTCTGAATACTTATTTCCCTGAGTGGGAAGGTGAAACCACAAAGACCTTGATTTATAATCTCTGAAATAGAGACAGATTTCACTCCTACTGAGGTTTAATCAGCATTGTGTGAAAAATGCCCCGTAGTCGTGGTCTCATATGTGTTTTTTTGATCCAGCAGATGTCGCCCTTGAGCATGAAACCAAAACAACTTGCGCTGCATTGTTGTGTTAGCATGCTAATGCTAGCGATCTTTATTATGCTGGTATCTTCACACTGCATGTAAATTTACCTGAAATGAGCGTGATCTAGAAACACAGTTAAGCAGTGAGTACAGTATGTTATTCTTCTTTTCTCTAGTCCCTCAATTAAACAACTTTTATACGTGAGGGGAGGAGTCAGCCGGCCGGGCGAGCGATGTAAACAAAGTGAAGATAGGACTCTGAAAACTCTGAAAACATCACAGACAGTGGGACTCGGGTGTTACACCCATTGTAGACAGTCATGACTCAGAGTTATTTTCAGAGGATATACTTGATTTCTATTATATTTATGTTTGAAAAATCACATATAAAGCCTTTAAAGCATCGTTTCCACCAAGCGGTCCGGTTTGTTCAGCTCAGTTTGGTACAGTAAACTCTGATCTTGCTTGCGTTTCCACACCATACCCTTATACATTACTAAATCACAGCAGTGCGACAAAGTGTAGACAGCCAACAAATTCAACGAAGAAGAAGAACTTGACCCAGTAAACTAAGATCAATGACTCCTAGGAAGGTCTGCATCTCCGAGGTCGTCCATGGGCGGAGCTACGTGCTGATAGTAGTCGCAATATACAAAAACAGCCTTAAAATGACTCTCACCATCTAAACTTGACTCGTTTTGTGTTTGTCCTTTAATACCGCTGTCACACAGGAAGTGAATATTCTTTCGACCAATCAACGGACTGCAGTGTGTCTGGCTCCATCTTTAGGGTCGGAATGATACGCTTGGCAGCCCAACAGAAGAGTGCCAAAAAAAGTAGGACGGTACAGATCAGTTACTTTGGTACCATTCCTGACTTTTGACAGTGGAAACTACAATAACTGTACCGTACCGAACACAACTAAACCGGACCACTTGGTGGAAAAAGGCTGAAGAAGACGAGGCGACGCAGGATCCACCGACCTTGGTCTTCAGCTTTTGTTAACTGTGGTATAAAGGGCTGTAAACTGTTTCAGGTTGGTGGCGACCCTGGGATGTTAGCTATAAGACAAATTCAAACATGAATGTTAACTTTATTAAAAAAAAAAAGTGTTGAAGGTCACTGTTTTTTCAGCATCGTGCCCCCTGATTCCCCTCACATTCTTGAACTATTTGTCCTTTTTTTAAAATGAGAAAATCTCTTGGCATTTATGCTTCAGCACACAGAGACAATTGAGTGACATAAAGGGAAATGAGAGATGATCCATGTACCCACAATCAGATACATTCTCACAAAAGGAGGATGACATTTGGCTGAAACTTTCCCATGCCTTTGTCTCCTTATCGAAAAAGTTCCTTCAAGTTTGGATTTTATCGCATCTGTTGCTGCACTGCAGAAAAAACACAAATCTCAAAATGTTAACTTGGTGCCTGAGAGAGTTCGAAGTGTATTACTGCTTGAAAAAGAATACGTCTTTATTCTTAACCTTTAAAATGTTTGACTGTCTTTTACACTAGATGGACAAAGCTGGAGATGTCGTTGTACGTCACATCTGATTGGAACACAGATTAGCATAAAACACGGTCTTCAGAGCTTTTTTAATCTTTTCTCACATGTAGATTTATGCAAATATATTTGCAAAGCTTCCATTTTTTATCAATTTTCCGTGAGCTCTTGTTAAGAAAGTCGACTGTGTGGTGCAGCTGGAACCTGTGCTTGCATTTACTGTGTAGCCGTGTTTAACTTGCTGTTTAACAGCTTTGCTCTAAACCGTCGACTACCCTGACTAAATTCCTTATCCACCTTAACATGTTTGTTTTTCACTAGAAATGAGCCGAAGCGACTGATACATGAAATGTTGTCACAAATGAGCGCTGAGTTCTGAGCTGCTATCCTCATTTTTTATTTAGCAAATGTAATCCAGGCGACAAATGAACCCTTAAAGAGAGCGAGCATTAAATTAAAACAGGCTGTCCTCTGAACTAAATCACTAATGAGGCTGCAGGGTACGTTAAGAGCTTTAGGTTGGAAACAGAATGAATCATAATGTTGTTCAGCTTCAAAACAGGATTATCCAACAGAGAGAATCCCATCTCTTTAGTCATGAAAATCTTGCACAAAGACAGACACACATATACACACACACACGCACGCACACACGCACGCACGCACGCACACACACGCACGCACACACACACACACACACACACACACACACACACACACAGTAGAGTGTGCAGTACTTGGAGGTATGATGAAATGAGCACTAGCCACGTTCCATATACACTCACCGCCCACTTTATTCGATACAGCTGTTCAACTTTTATGTAAGAAGACATTACTCTAAATACAGCCAACAAGTGTTCTGTTAATGTAATTTTATTATTATATATGAACAACCTCAACTTAAGTCTCTCGAGTCCATCTTGTGTGAAGTCAAGCTTCAACCGATTCCCTCAACATCTCTGACTATGACATCATTCGCTTTGCTAAGGCGTTTTTACAGCATAAATAAACATGTTTACATCCTGGTACAAAACTAAATAGGTCTGATTAGTTATTGTTATCACTAACACAAACTGTACTGGGGGTGAATTTATTTAAATGGCTCTGTTTTAAATTTTGAAAATGGCCTGTTTATTGTACTTCCACTTTTGCTTCTCGTTTTGGATACCTCTGCCTGCCTGTTTGGGTTTTCTGATCACCGACCCTGTCTGATTAAAGGAGCTGAACTTTGCCTGTTGTCTTCCTGGGGTCTCTGCGGTAGGGTCCAGTATCTGGTTCAGTGTGACAGACACAGGAAATGAAACATCAAAACAAATTAAAACTAAGGAAAACCCCAAAACTTTTAGAACATCTGTGTATTCATATCCTTCCCTCCTTTCAGCAAAAAAATGTCAAAAAATTGAATTATTCAGTTATTTTATGTGGTCCATTAATCTTTTTAAACCACTGCAGTATTGATTAAAAGGCTCACTGGCTTTTAGAATTTCATTCCTCAGTGTTCAATTATCTTAACGTTACACAAGTCAATCAAATGGACCAAAATCTCTGCACATGATGCTCCCTTAACCCACAAAGTACAGAATCAAAATGAGAGGACACAACCTGATTCTGCTGCTTTGCGGTTTTCTGTATCCTGTAAAGATGATGGAGACAGAGGAGAGACTGTGTTGGAAGAAGTTGCAGCACTGAGTCATCCAGGAAGACTTTTGAAGACACAATGGGAGGTGAAAGCCTGCTGATGTTCTGTCCTACTTACGCTCTCTCCATTTAGAATAATCCAGGAAATTAGACGCTTTTGTAAAAATAAAATAAATCAGGCTACATTGTAAAAATGTTACAACTTCTATATTCCTTATCTTTCCGTGTGATGTGAAACACAGTGATTTGATATGCCAGAGAGGTGTGGAAACAATAGTCTTCCCGTGGTGAATAAGAACATTTTCAGACTATAGATTGTCGCTGCGGACGCACCAATCAAAAGCAGACAGATGGCGATCGGGGCTGGGGGCACGCAGGTGACAGGTGATGGGGTTTCTAGACATCTTGGCAGGCAGAGAATGATAGCTGCTCTAACTGCATAGGACGTGCATACAAATGAGGAGAAGCTGTGAAGGCAGAGTGGGATAATGAGCTGATATGAGACCATAAATAGTGACAGCAGGTGGACAGGTGTGGAAGCAGACGTCTGAAACAACAGTAAAAAAAGTTTGAATAAAAGACGGAGAACAATCAGATGAAGAGGAGGGGAGAAGCAGTGGCTGTCACCATGACAAGAATAAATCGAAATAAGGCATGATTGCATGATTAGGTCACTGTAAAATGAATAATCAGTGGTCGGTGGCGCACTCTAGAAACAGCATGCATGGGAACATTTTTACAGGATCTCACTTTAGGTCAGCTCATTTATAACTCAAACCTGAGATCTTCACGTCTGCAATACCTATCTGATAAGATAATCTGTCGGGGTCACAGGCAGCTTCATGAAAGAGAAACTTGGCTAAGGAGAAATGTTCTTAGTTTTGTCTTTTTTCTATCTTCAAAAAAGCCTTCATGTTTAGATTAAAGCTACACAGGAAGGTGTACTTTGGATCAATGGGTTTTTGAAAGCATCAGAGTGTCATTATTGTGAAAGGCTAAAGTGCAGTGAGTGCAGCGCTGTGTTCCCCAAACATCGTTGCCCGCCTGTGTCCACAAGATAAAACAAAAAAACAAAGCACATGGCTCATGCAGCCATAATGCATTCATAATTGAGGTAAACACGCGAAATGTGATTTTCAGGGGGCAAATTTTATACTCTACAATTCAACTAAAAACTGTGTTTTTGTTCTTTGAAAAAAGCCTGTTTGTGGCTGTGTTTTAGAGAACATGTGTGGCTGTCTTTTATGTGAAAGTGTCAGACACCTTTCTGTAAGAACGCTCACAGTGTGTTTCTTTGTGATTCACCATTAAGGCCCTGACACACCAAGGAGATCGTCGGCCGTCAGTCCTAGTTGGACGTCTGTGAGAGGTCGTCACACTAGTTTTTGCGATGTGTCCGGATCCGTCGCTTCCCGTTGGCCCTCGTCTGCCCTGATGTTGAATCAGCGTCTGTGGTCGGTGAAAAGAATCTCTCTGATTGACTGTTGGGAGGTTTCATTTCTCTCCAGCTCTCAGGTTCAGTAAAGCCCCTTGAGCATGTCTCTGTAGTATCCATGCTTTCACCCATTAGTGCGGTTTCTCCTTATTTGTCTCCTCTGCCTCTTTTCATTTTCGCCATTTTCAACTTCTTATCAGACATTATTCTCCATTAGTAGACGACCTATAATACGAGTGGTGACCGACAGCAGTGTGAAGATGGTCGTCTCCTATTATAATAACAGACTACTGCCCCCTGCTGGCATGGAGGGTTATTTCCTCTCATGCATGAGCTGAACGTACGTGGTGGTTGGCCATCGGCTGTAGTCTTTGCAGTGTGTTCAAGTGCAACTTTTTGGCCAAGACGTGAGGCAACGCCACAGTCAAGTAAACTCCGGGGTTGAAAAAATGGAGCCAAAAGCGGATTTGCAAAATCCTGCAGTTTGTCTGAGGGTCTAATTACCTTTAAACTAATCTTGAACACAAGCACCTTCATAAAACAAGCAGTACCTAAAAATCTGCATTCCCTTTGTCTTTTAGATGTTTGTTTGTTTGTTTGTTTAGGTGAAATCCAAAACCGGTGCACGCAATACAATGCCTCAAACCCAACTAAAACTTTTTTTAAAAACTGTTTTGAATCACATACGGTAAGAGCACCATAGTCTCTAACGCTTCAGATATCAGTGAATACATTTGATCATAAAGTCTGGGCTGCACAGTGCTCTGCTGGAAGCTGTTTAGCTTTTCTGGCAATACTCTAACTGCTGCTTTTGGCAGCTGAAAAAAACAAATATTTTGCATTCACATGACTGCACTGGTCACAAGTGCCTCATTCATGACATTTTTAAACACCCAGAGAGAGCAGGGAAACAGCTTTTTGTTATCTTCAGAAAAAGAACAACAACAGCTGCTTTTATTTCCAAATGCCAAAACTTTCATTGGTGATCCAGCTGACTCATGTGTCAGACTCTGAAAAAAATAAAAGTTGCTTTACTGTTCGAACCTGTGAAACTCATTTGGCATGCAGGATCGGTTCTATGCTTTGTAAAATATCACATCACAGCAAGTCGGCAAATTATATCTTTGTAGCTCACCTTTGGGAAAAATTCAATATGGTGCAATTTAGAGAAATAACACAATTACTCTTCTACTGAGTCTGAACTGAAGATGACTACCTGGTGCAATATTACCTTCAAGCTTTTAATATTCGCTTCATCATGACCTTAAAGCACTTTTCAGCATTTTTTCCAGCTGTAAACCAAACCTCCGGAAAGGGCACAGCTTTGTTCTTCTTTGTGTATTTCATGGGAATCCAAAGCCATCCTTTGAAAGTCACCACAGAATGTTGAGCTGTTTCTAAATCTGCTTCTCAGAGCGTCTCAGCGGACACTGTGACTGTAGGGTTTCATTTAAATGATTGCTGGTACATTTCCCTCCACTCATCTCTTGCTTTCTTACTTTAATTTCTGAGATAAGACCGAACTCTCGGTCCCTTCCCGAGCTGTAAATTAGGCCACTTAAGTGGAAGAGACGTCATTTTCTGATACTAGAGTTTGTATTCCTGTAGTCTTGAATCCACACAGCTAATGGTCATTTGGGTCATTTGTTGTAATTAGGCTGATTGGAAATGAAGTTGATGTTAACAGTTTTCTTCCCTGGTTGCACGATTAATCCAAATGAAACCACAAGGAGGGTGTTTTAGCATTAAGTACCTGGGATTAAGATTTAGATTGAACTAAGAGTGTTTGCGTAGTGTAGGGAATAGCAGTTGGATTTTCGTTGTCCGTGTGTATGTTTTTAATCTTATTTGGACTCAGTCGTGCTCATAGGTGCAGGAAGTAGGGGTGCTGAGGGCGCTGAAGCATCCTCTAAAATCCGGCACATATAAAATGAGTTTATATTTTACTCTCTCTCTCTACAAGGCAGGACAAGAAGCTGACACCCTCAGCACACAGGGAGACAAACATCTACCAGGAGGTGGAAACATCACTTCTCAAATATGCCCCCCCCCCCAGACAAACAAACATGGGTCACAACTCCTGCAGCTATGTCGTTCACTGGGTCTGTACGTAGTGTTGTGAGAGGATTCACTTCAATGTCTTTAGCGATAGGCATGGTTGGTAGGAGGAGAAGCAGGGTCAGTACTGATGACACGCCTGAGGGGGGGTGTGGTGGCTCTGTCTCTGTAACCTTCATTAGCAGCACCTGCGGAGGAGCCGGCGGAAATTGGTTTTGAGTCTAAGAGACGCCACGAGGGAGACGGGAGGACACAAGACACCTGAGAGACTGAATCTGAAGTATTGTTTGTTTTTGTTTCAACACTTCACGGGTTCTTTTTACACATGAACTAAACTGATATGAAAGAGTTTATGTTACGGGCTCACTGGCCTTAGAGTTAGGCTCAAGGATAGCATTTAGCTGTGGGTTTGTGTGGCAGCATAACAATAGTCATCGGTAGGCTCAGAGAGGACTCATATGGTAGGTACAACTACGGCTCATCTCTAGGCAACAGTACAGTAGATTATTTCATCACTGACCTCAGCCTGGAGTCTCTCAGAGCGTTCACAGTCAGATCACTAACTCCCCTGTCAGACCACAGCAAGACCACAGTTTACTGTAAGAGAGCAACAACCAATCAGGAAGCACAGACGACAACCGAACTACATAGAATCAAAAAAACGCTTTAAATGGAAGGAAGACGGTGCAGAAACTTACCAGAACCCTATTAGGCAACAACAAGTCCAATTGCAGTTTCTGGATAATAACTTTCATCCTAGCAGTGAAGGTGTGAACAGAGCAGTAGAACACCTTAATCAGTGGTTCTCAACTGGTGGGTAGAGACCCTCAAATAGAAAATCCCCCAAAAATTAACAATAAAGACAAATGGTTTGACATTGAATGTCAAAACATCTGGAAGCAGTTAAGGAACCTCCACTACGGTGAAACATTAAAACAGTATAAAAATAAGTTAAGGGGAAAAATGGACCAACATACTACAAACCAACTAAATTCTATTCTCTTATAGTTTCCTGTGTGACAGCTCACACACTCCGAGTGTCACAGAGACAGTCGAGAGGTGACAGCAGACGGCTTCTTCTTCTCCCAACACTTGGAGAAACTTGGTGTTCATTGGAAGTGTTTCTTTTTTCCACAACTTGTCGGCTAAATGTATGACTTTCTCAATCCATGAGAATCCACACAATTATACAAATCTACCACAGCATGCCAAGTGTATGAGTCAACTTCACCTGAAGCTGAAGAAGGTGAAGATTCTCTCCCAAACAGACGAGTTGGTGTTGTTTTTTTCGAGGATCCTCTCACCTTTCACAGGGTCACAGATAGAAGTTTGATTCCTGTATGAGAGGCACCAGGTAATCCATCCACACTGCTACAGCAATCACATCCACTTATGTCTGCTGCAGATAACTGTACACATTTTTTTTTCTACCTCAGACAAAAACACCAATTTTTCATATAATGAGTCTCACAAACTTCCGTTTCTGGAGGTCAGCAGCAATTTGTTGGTAAAACCTTCACTTGGATAGTCTGCTCTCAATCTGATACCCACCTGCAGGAAAGCTGTGGTTTAACTCTGTGGACAAAAAAAACATTTCATGCATTTACTTTCCCCCCCGACTGTTCAGTCTGAGGCCGGAAGAGGCAATTACCCAGTATTTATGTGAGTAGATTTTTTAAAGTCAAGTGCATGCATAATGAGTGTAAGCTTAAAATAAAATGCATTATTATGATAATTATTATTATTATTATTATTATTATTATTATTATTATTATTATTATTATTATTATTAATAATAATGAAGAGCTAAGATTTATTTTAATTGATTGTAATGTTGTGTCAAGATCTAAATTCTCAAAAATCTAACTTTTCCTGTCTAAATAAGTATAGTTAAGTGATATCACTCCTAAGACTGCTGAAAACTTCCGGGCTCTCTGCACAGGAGAGAAAGGAATCGACAAATCGACCGGAAAACCGTTGCACTTCAAAGGATGCCCATTCCACAGAAGTAAATATCCTTAACAGTAGCATATAATGTTTGCAGATGATTCTCACACACGCATGAAGAAGTAGCATGGATGAAAGAGCGACCATGGCTGTGAGGAATATCGAAGCTGAACTACTTAAGTGAAGGAGACAATTTATTGTGTGCATAGTTGTGTCTTTTATTCAAATAGTTTGTTTTTCTGATTTACTGAATACTTTGTATTTGCTACTAGGTTGTGAAAATCGATAACTTCCTGCAGCGTGACACAACTCTCAGATGATTGGAGCTTTTCCATCGTAGCGCACACATCGAGATGTTTCAGAGAGGCTTTCAACAAAATTAAAGAAATCAAAGATGTGTGATCGTCCTGTCACACAGTCCAGCGAAAACGAGGCGACACCTGTGAGCTAGACAGACAATTCAAGCTGCACTGATTTCACACTTGACATGTGTCATTATCCACACTCAGCTGACAACACGCCCTCACAATTTGCCTTCTGTTCTCGCTGCAAGATTTCCCGTCTCTCCCTCTGCTCTCTCTGACCTGCACCAGTTCTGCACTCTCAGCCCCAGCGCCACCCCCAGCGCCCACTCATCCACTTGTGTTGCCTCGATGCTACAAGTCTCTAAATCAAACAAGAAGAAAGAGAAACTGTCTTTTTATTTAACTTTCTATATCACAGCCTCCACCGTGTACCAACCTCAGTAGCAAAACCTTACATACACAGATGCTAGCATGCTAACGCTAAGAGCTAATATGCCTGAAGAAGTAATCCAGTCTGCATGGTAGGCATCGCACTAATCTCATGTAAAGGGCCGCACAGCATGACAATACAAGCCCAACATTTTCTGAAAATCTTCACCCTGGAAGAAGTTTTCCAAAAGGTGTGTTTTCAATGACCAACAACACAGTGTATGAAAGGCTAAGACACAAAGAAAAACCTATGTTTTCCAAAAAATACCCACCTACGTGTGGACTAGGCCTTAGTGAAAGTGAACTGGTCTAGTGAGCTGGTAGCTTGTCAATCAACACAGGTGTGTGGCGGGAATGAGAAGGCTGCAAGAATCTGTGGGCTAGAGAGGCAGACAGGTCGGAGTGGCTGGGTATTTTTTAAACAAAAGTTGTCCTCCTCTGTTGTCCTCACATCAGCAGAGAGAGAGAGAGAGAGAGAGAAGGACCTCTGCACCGATTTTTGATTGTTGCAAAAACTAAATTAATTTAGAGGGATAAATATATTTGATATAAATGCGAACCAAATATTAAAATATACCCCAAGATCAGAGTAAAAAAAAAAAAGAAAAGTGTCGAAGAAGCTTAGGAAAAACTTCTGGTCGAAATAATGAGCAAAGTTAATTAAGCTTGCCTGTCAAACTCAAATCTGCTACACAAGCTGCCCCTGCTTAACAGTGACGCCATTTTACTGTCATCTTTTATGTATAGGATTGGTTCATTATGTAGTCCTAATGCATACTTTGGGACAAACAATAGGGACTTAATACAACAGCATCAGGCGGTAGGATGCCATCTGATCGTGACAGTCGTGGAGAATACAAATGAGTAAGCCTGTCACTGATTTAAAGCTTTCAGAGTAAGACCACCAGAGTGTTTTGTTTGAGTGAGGTCGTCTCAGGGGAATTTCACAGGGAACTGGTGGAATTACATGCTGCTGTATTGTATTTAGTAATACATCCATCTGCTGATACCGCCTCTCTGTTTAAATAGAGAGACGGAGGGAAAAAGAGTTCAGGTGCTCAGCAAGAATTTTTAATTTAAAAAGTCTGAAGCTCCAAACAGAATGCTATTCACAGGACGAGCTCGCTAAGAAGTTTCACACATTTATCTTTTTAAATTAAAGTCCTGAGCATTTTAAAAAACCTTGTTACTCTGTTGATTGATGTCACATTTTTCACCATTCATAACTGAAGACTTTCCGCATTGCCTTGATGATGTGAAGACGGTCTCCATGACGTCTAAAGATGTGCTGATTGTGGTTAAATGAAGCAATAAGAAGACAAAGGTCTTTTTTAAATTAGTCAACTATGACGATGACGAGACGAAACTCCGCTATTTGACGATTTGATAAATAATATTACTTCATCATCTAATTGACTACATTACAAGTGAGGATTATCACGTACCCCCTCAGCTGTTCTAAAATCATTGTAAACCATAGCAGACTTCATCAAAGGTGTGTGTGTGTGGTCCGTGAAGCCCCGCCCCCTGGAGCTTCTGATAATCAAAATAAAAGCTTGTGTCTGATTTTGTTGACTAAAATATCTTCTATTTTCATCGACTAAAATGATGTGCAATTTTAGTCAGTGATTAATTGACTAAATTAAATCAATAACAAATGACTAATATCTGACTCAATATAAAAGGATATTTTCGTCAGGAGACTATGACTATGACTAAATTAGAAAAGGGTGTGAAGATTAACACTGGTCTTGCATGCACAACTGTTGATGTGTATTTACTGGCTAGGAGGCAGCTCATCCCTCCCTCATTAAATCTCCTGAGTTCTGCTCATGAGTCTTCATGGACATATTGTTTTAGATTAAACCATTTCTGTTGGTTTGTTTTTGTACAGAACCAACTGTACACAGTTTCACTGCAGGGTAAAGACTCTTTTTCATTCAGAAGGATTTTCTTTCCTCCCACATACTTTGTGTTGAGTTAATGATTTTACAACCAACCAAGACCGATACTTTCTCCCATCAAGCTTCAGCCTCGGCACAAAAAGTGGATCGTGTGTTATGTTTGTTGCTTTTCTGTAAGGTTACTGAGTTTCACATCAGTGAGTTACACAAACGCATACACAGTCTGCTCAAACTGTTTGGACTCTGTCAGCTCTGAAGGTCTGGAGGAGATAAGGGATAACACGAGGCTGCTCTGCGATGTTCTTTGTGTCTTTTTACAGCAGCAAACAAACCGCTGAAGGATTAAAAAAATAAAGATACAATTTTAATTTGAATGCATAACATTGATGCAGCAGGTGGATCCAATGCCATGTCATTTTTGTTTGTTTGTTTATTTATTTGTCATTGATGCGAGCAGGATGTAAAGACAAAGTCCTAAAGTTGCTTCTGTAGTACATTTTCTAATATTAAATCGGGGTACAGACCTTTGAGATAATCATGTGTTAACTGAAGTTTTACCGAAACATCTGCTTAGCCCCAATACATAAAAAAAGCTGCTATTTGAAACCCATGTTAAAAAAGATTCAGTCATGAGCCCTGAGCTGCAACGATCTCAGGTAAGCTCTCTTGCTATCGCAAACGCCTCCTCATATTTTTGATTATCTCAGTCCATGTGATTGACAGGGGCAGGAGCCGCGGTGAGTTATTTGGTTCTGGTAATGTAGTGGCCTGTGGCTTAGAGTCGTGACCCTGAGGCTACAAGAAGTGAATCAACTTAAATTTGTAGAATCTGCACACGAGGGTCTGGATTTTTCAGCATGGAAAGGGTTCTGGTTTTCTGTTTGCACATTTGTAGTCTGAACAGGCGTTGGTGTTTGCAGGTGAACAGTCTGTGTGGACAGCGAAAAAGCAGGCATAATGTTGTCTGCGCTATACCTCCCATCCATAGTATTCCAACGATGAATAGCAACAATAGGACACAGTGGTGAATAAAAAACAACAGCACAGAATAAAAACTCAAGCGCAGCAGTAGAGAGTAGAGGCAGATTTGCAACTGTCATGTGCAAATGTGCAACATTGAAAGTCAGAATAAACATAATGGGGGTCATTAAGGGTGCTGGTTGAGAGCCCTTATGGTTCTGGGGACTTCAACTACCTGGGCATCTTTTGCTACATGGAAGAGGTTCAAACAGATGATTGAGAGGGGTCATTGCAGATGCTGATAGATTTCCTGTGTATTGTTGAAGATGTCCTCAAGTGTTGTAAGCTAGGTCCCAGTTATGTTCATTGCTCTGGGGACAAACCCACTGGAGAGCACTCCCATCCGCTCACCACGGTGCATCTACATAAGGTCATCAGCAGTCGTTGGTGCAACAGCTGTGGTACTTTATTCATGAGGGGAGTGGGGTCGATGGGCCATGCGAGGTCCTCAGTGATGTGAGTGCAGAGGAACCTGAAAGAAGATCCCAATAAGCAAAATGTCTCTTGATGAAGTTTATTTTCGAGTCAGCAAGCTCGTCATTATCCCTTATGCTGTTTTAAGGAAACCAGCAGAGTTTTATATTTGATGTTTTAAATAGACTTCTCAATAGAAGTGAGGGTATGGAGAATGCTCCAAAATGTACACAGTACAAAAAGGAAGCAGAAGGGCAGTGTGTGTAGTCCGTTACTGTTCAGTATTATGATGAATGATATCTTTGATGATGTAGAACATGGCTTAGGGAAATCCCTGTAGGGGTCAGAATGTCAAATACATTCACGAGAAAATTCAGTCAGTCGAACAGAGGGCAAATAACACATCTCAAATAACACACATAATCACAGGTCACAGGACACACAGGATTATATAACACACTTCAGACAATAGGCCAACGTCCAACTGGATTATGTTGGTAATGCAACAAATCAGAAAGAGTCCAACATTGCATCCTAAAATGTCAGCTATATGAGTGGGAACATGGGGATGAGAAGGGGTCCTGGAGGTGGCAGTAATGCAACAATGTGGACGCAAGCAGCCATCAGACACCAAAGAAGAAGAAGAAGCATTCTTGGATCTTCAGGTAAGAATTTTCCTCTATTGAGAGAGCTTTTTTCAGATTTAAAAGACATTTGGTTTTTGAAATGCCATTTCCCTTTCTGGCTGCTTAGATTCAGTTCAAAAAGCAGATCCCAGCTGCTTCCCTATTGGCCCGTTTAACCCCACAGCTCAAGACTTACGCACCATTTCATAAACAACTTACTACAGTTCCAGATACATTTTTGATCCTCTCAATGACGTTTGGCTGCAAAGAATAAGGGTGACTTACTGGCCGGCCACTTTGCTACCATTTGTTAAAAGATGTAATTTAAGAAAATGAGACACCACTTGTTTATTGTGATTCTTAGACAACAGTCTTTGTTGTTGTGCTTTTAGCAATCTCTAGTGTTGTGTTGTCAGATTTAACTTGTATTGTGAGTATAAATTAAATCCAAACTGTTGGTTGGACGAAAGAAGAAACTGTGACGGCAATTTACACAATTTTCTGCCACTTCAACGGCCGAATAATTCATCAATTACCTGAGAAAATTAATTAAATCATCAGTGTCGGCCGTCCTCAGATTAACACAAAGACAGCAAAGAGCATGATGACTTAATAAGAAAAGCAAATGATTATGACTTCCTGTCTAGAGAACGAGGGAGCACAGTTTTCCTCCCATATTTCTTTCCCCTGCTCTCGTGTCTCTCCCATTCAATTTGTCCAAACGTCCTCTCGGCCTCCTCCAGAATATGTTTTTTTATTTTCTTTGACTGGACAGGACTCATTTAAAGAGGGCTCTGTTATTTTCCCCACCAACCTGTTCTCTTTTTGCTATCCTTTCAGTTCGTCAGCACGATCTATATCACCCTGAGTGACCTTCTCTGAAACCTGTTAACATTTCAGGACTGACAGGTGAGCAAAATAAAAAACACTGCCATTGATTTTAAAACGCCACTCTTGTTCCTCAAAGAAAATTGTGCAGGGTCATCTGACCTGTATTGGTCTTTTTATATCTCTGCTGACATTTCTTTTTCATAAACTTCAATGTTATTACAGAACTGCGACAGGTTGCACTTCACAGTGTTTTGTGTTTAAACGACTAGTTTCAGATGGATTTTTCATATTTATTGACATAAAAGAAGTGTTGTCTTCAGGCCATGTTCAGTTTTGGTATCAGGTCGGTCCAGGCATAGTTCAATGGATCAGTCTCAGCTAAAACAGAGGCAGCTTATCCTCTTTCTGTTGACTGATACAAGTTTTTTTGACCCCACTTTTTGCTTGCTTGTGTTACAGTCAGGCTTTATGGATAAAAAAGGTTTGGCTGTTCTATGGAAGCGAATGGAGAAGAGTGTTGATAGAGATGTAATTACATATTGTGAAAAATCCACTTCTACAGTGTTTGTTGAACATATATTTGAGTAACCTGAGTGTCTACAGACCCACAAAATGTGAAATAAAAATGCTCCGTTTCAAATGTGCTCTCCTTGTGATGTCACAGTGGGATTTTGGTTAAAAAAAAAATCCCCTCCCCTCCGCTGGTATCTCCACCCATGGACTCCACCCCCAGCATAGAGAAAAAGTTTGTCCTTTACCTTTCTGTGTTCTAACCTCTCTCCATTTTTCAAAAGCATCTCCAATATTGATCCTAGTTTGAGCACGTTTCTTTTTAGGTCGGGTACAATCACTTCTATCTGAACCACTTCTCTTATAATATCATTATTACAAATGTGGTTACACTGTAAGGCCCAGAAAGTTTCCCATCATTCCCAGAGGCATATATAATCCCAAGACGCAAGCCAGTCGGTTCAGTGATTGTTTTAAGCTTTATGTATCTCGCTAATTGGATATTCATTCATTCATTTTACAGCAGCCGTTGAGGGCAATGTGTTCTTGCCGTGTTTAATTTAAAAATCACTTCATTAGCATAGGAAAAGCGACAAGTGCGGGGTTGTGTCCTCCACAATGTAGTCATTTACATAGTTGCCATAGTTATACATCACCAAGTGGCCTCCCGGAGTGTTGTTATACTGAGCCTCTGCCTCAGGGTGCTCGTTATCATCCTGCTCTCTGAGCTTCAAACTACCCGTAGACGTGCAGAAATTGCTTCACTTTTTCCATACATTCAATTCAGTGTGAGATTGATTGATTGTACAAGTAGAGGGTTTAACTGCTTCACGATCTCCTCCAGCAGACAAACGTGTCATGATGACTTTTAATGAATTTTACCATTTATGCTTGAATACAGAGTTCTACCTTGGTATGAGCAGTCCTGTCAGTCTTCCCTCCTAAGGCTTCTAATGAGGCCAGACACTTGTTTCTCATCTTAATGAGCTCTGCTGTCTTTCCTTAAGCAACTTATATCCAGAGGGCGAGACAAGCGGCAACTCAAGAGCTCAGAGAGCAGGTGGTTAATGTAGGAGATCTGACATGAATGCCATTATGCATGAGGTGTTCTGAGGGAGTCTCATCTGCTGAGTCTTTTTGTTCCTGATGTATTTCCACAATTTGTTGCACCCAAAAGCCTCGCTATTCATGTGACACGGCTCTTTGAGTCTACGGGATTGAATCCAGTTTAGCTTGAAAGCACCCCTGGGTAATTTCACACCTTTCTGCTCTCAAAAGGCAGAAAAACATGACATTTTTGAATTTTAAAGACTTTATTTCCAAGAAATCCTCGGAGCAAACAATCGCATCCTTGGGAACTTTGTTGTAATCTCTCACTGCTGTGAGCTTTCTATTTCATTTCAGAATAGCAATTTAGTACCGCCTGTGCGACAAGCAGGTTGTCCTTAAAGAGCTACAATCAAAACACAAATGATGCTTAAGAAGTAAGTGGAAAACGCTGAACATGAATGAGGTCAGTCAATCAAGATGAGATGCACCACCCATGCAGTCAGTTCTGTGCAAACATTTATAAGCAAATCGTTTTTTTTGTTCTGTTCCTCATTTGTGAATATGCAATCCAGAAACGTTGAAGAGGACACATTTTTGTCACATCAAAGTTATTTATTTACATTTTCATTCACACTGAGAGCTGAAGGTTTGTTGCGTTGTGCTTCTGTTATGGCCATTTGAAGACACACGGTCACTTTTTGTTGGATTCAACTCTTTAACCCCTTCTGAAAGGATGTGTGGAAGTTTACTTTCCTCACAAATTATAAATGAAATCTACATAATTAGAGATTCATATTGCATCTTTAATCTATTCACACTATCTCTCTTTGACTGAGATCAGGTCAGCTTTTATTGTCCCATGTGCCGACTGCTCTGATATAAAAACAACAACAGTACATTCATACATAATTTTCTAATTTCTATTTACATTATGATAAAATATCAACAAATAGTTTAAAAGAGTTAAGTCAATAAAAACCACAATAAACAACAGCATGTACAGCTACATACATTGATTCTGCATTCAATGGACAGGGGGACAAATGGATGATCCTTACAGAACCAATCTCTAAGATATCTACTGAGTGAGATGATAAAGGTATCTTACTATCTGATCAGACATTAAGGAAACATGCTATGTTGAAGTGCTGGCATCTCTGACAACAATGCAGCAGCCAGTATGCCCTCCTTCTAACTTTAGATTCTGGTCCTGAATGCTCTGGATTTGTTTGGACCAGAGAAGGTAGGCGGTTTTGAGACACCCCCACACGGCCGTTTTGGACGCCCCTCGGTTTGTCAGATATGAGAGCAGTTATCAGGTCAACAGGTGTTGCAGCGATGGAAGCAGTCAAGAGAAGTGGTTCAGATAGAAGTGATTGTACCCGACCTAAAAAGCCTCTGCATGTTTCTAATAAGCTCCACGAGCAGAAACGTGCTCAAACTAGGATCAATATTGGAGATGCTTTTGAAAAATGGAGAGAGGTTAGAACACAGAAAGGTTTACAGACCCATGCAGAGCTGGATAAACACTGAAGCTTCAGAGTCCACCACATGGTGACCTGAGTGAGCATGGACTCTAGAGAGGAGGGGGCGGGGGGAGACAGCCCTCCACTATGTTTAGAATTTGGACTGCAGTACCCATTGTAAACACTAGGTGTCAGAACTACATATTGCTCCTTAAAGGGTAACCTCGTCTTCCATTTCCAAAGGTCGAATCAAACTCACGGCTGCTGCAACAAGGACGATATCCTCTGTTGTCATTACATGGACATATATAATGTTCTGTTTAAGTAAACACTTTCCAAATTATCATTTCTACACATACTCATAGTGTACAGTATACTCAGGCTCCTAAATAGTAGCTGATCATAAATACAAACTGTTCAGAATCCTCCTCTGAGCTGTATACTCATATAATAAAAGGTTCACACGTTATTCCAAATACACTTTACTCTGTTTTTCTAACACTAAAATGTGTCTCTAGGAGGTCTGGAGGTCTCTCACCCAGAACATGTTTAGCACCAGAAACGTCTTTCCCTCGATTTGATCGATTTTTAAGCACAGGTTGAAGGTTTTCTGCACCACTTTGAAATGATGATTTAGTTATGTGTCCTCTTTTTGTGTTCATCAGGAACATTTTCACACAGTGATGCATTCATTTAAAAACATGTAGACTTCAAGTTCTTGTGTTTCTGTTTTATTTTAGCTCTGCAGAGTTCCTACAGCTGAAGCTTCATACAGGCTCTGCAGCCTTTGTTCATAGGTTGGTTTTTTTATGACATCATTGGACTAACTTTAATTTGGTTTATATATAATCAAACATAATACAGAATGTGTTCATTCTGTGACACATGATCAAAGTAAGTGTAACGTGAGGGTCCGATGTGTGGTGAATGGATCACTCTAGTTAAGAGAGACAGAAGGATGGAGACGGATAACTTTCTCAGCAGCACTTTACTGTCATCCACATTGTTCTGCTACACAACAACCAACACACTTCCTTGTTACTCATCACATGTCCCATCATTAGCCAATCAGAGGTTAGGATGATTAAACTCAAGGCAAACATTATGGCGAACACAGAAGTAGATTCAATATAATTTGGTCACAGTTACTAGGTGCTACTGCAAACATTAACACATGTAAATATATCAATATTAACTTTGTAAACTCAAATATGTAAATAGTTCACTGTATAAATGTTAACTTATGTTTAACTTAAAACTTAAATACATGGATTAACTCAAATATATGAATTTACTTCACTTTTAAATCTTACATAAGTTTTACTGAAAGAAGAGTTTAATTCATAAAGGGGGCGGGACATGGTTGATTGACACACAGACAGTCACTCAGTGGTGTCAATAGGGTGTTTTATTCGGGGCTAAAGCCCTGGATATTATTTAATTAGCCCCAAACATAATTTTTTGGAAAAAAATAATAATAATAAACTTTCCGACGGTCCTTGAACGCCCCTTGTTTACCGCATGGCAACAGAGCAACAAAATCTCCGTATTCAACCGTGGAATTTCCGAGTGTCTCTTAACGCACCGCTGTCAAATTTACAGTCACAGCAGAGAAATGGCAGTTCTGTTCTGTCCTGTGAGGTGAGTAGACGTGTTTATCCAGTAATCTACCAACTGTTCAACTGTTCAAAGGTACAGGTAAAGCATTATGAAAATTTTTGCATGCGCAATAAAACATATAATGCGCATATGTCATTTCCCTCTGGGCTAAGCCCCGGATGTTTCAGAAACCTAGAAACGCCCCTGACAGTCACCATGGTTACTCACTCTCACCTGGCTGCTGCACACTGCACACAACGTGTAACGTAATTTAGCCTAATCCCTATAAATTCAGTTATCACAACAGGTGAGCTTCGGGTGGAGAGGCTTGATCGTAACCTTTTAAAACTGAGATAGAGCAGAAAACACCGACAGCAACATTTTAAACACCGGGGTTATATCTCCCCTCACTGTCTGTCTGAGCTCCTCTCTGTCTGACTCTCTGCAGACTGTTAACGTCTCTCCGGCTCGTTAAACAGTTTCTTATGTCGCTATCCGAGATGTAAACTTAACTGTGCAAACTATGCAGATAAGTTAGCTGTTGCTCACGCCGAGTCGGTTTGGAAAAATATCAGAACAGTTGCATATAGCCTAACCGGGATGGAGCTGTTTTTGCGGATTTTTGCGAAGTTTTGTTTTCACCGTTGTGGAGCAAAAAAGGAGGGGGGAGACGCGTCTGTGACAGAGCATAACCTGTGGCATGATCGAATAAACACATTTCAATCAGGAGAGACAATTGAATAAAGACAATTATTTATTGCAATGAAATATGGAAATGTTTCTTGACAGAAATATCTTTGGCGCTTGGACTCTGGGTTGGGCGATGTGTAGAATGACAATTCTGAGCAACGGCAGAATAGATCCCCTCCCATGAAGTCCAGACACTGGTGGTGGTGACGTTGATGCCTTGATGAGACCAGATGGGATGAGAAATGATGAATGATGATTCTGCGAGAAACGGCGGTGTTGGGGAGGAGGAGGGGCACACGAAACATCAACCATGAAGGAACTAAGGGAGAGAAAGAATCATATTTAAAAAGGGAGCGGAACGATGATTGGTTGAAAATAAGGCTGGAACATCATGCCATTGGTTAGGTGAGTACCACTGACGAGACAGCTGATTAACCAATGACAGCCCCAGAAAATGACAACTCAAGAATGACAGCGGAAACGAGATTAAGCGTGCAAAAAAGATGAATGAGAAAGACCCGATCGTGAAAGCAGTTATATAGTCTTCCTGACTGAACTTACGCTAGAGCTTCATTAGCCCAGTTCTACGATCTCGCTGCTTTGGCAGATCGTCAACACGTTAAAATCCTTCACGATCTAAGATTGTTATATCGCCCACCACTACCCCAAATGATGAGAAAAGTCCATCCTCTCCGTCTTCTGCCTGCTCCACTTTTTCCAGAAAGAAAAGTGGAGATTTTCCCTTCATGACATCACAAAGGGCAGTAGCCCCTCCCCCAGGTGGGTGAGGGTAGCTATGTGTTTGTTCTGCCCTCTGTAATATAAACACTCTAATAAAATTCTACATATTGTACCTTTAAATTAATAATTTATCAAAACAGTTTGCAAATAATTGTTTTTTGATCGACCTATCGATGAATCCTCTAACTCTTGTGTTTCCTTGTGATCACTTTGAGCACCGGCCCCCTCTAAAGGTCTCTGCACACTCTTGTGCTATCCCTCCCCATCACAGCTGGCTGAAGACGCCGCTTAGCTCACAAACTTCACACAGCTATCCGAGTCCTTGAACTTAATCTTCAAACACGTCGAGGGTCTGCTTGAGTCCAGAGTCAGCTCAGGTCCCAGGGGGGGAACTCTGACCCAGATGGTGGGGGAGCACACAGAACAAGCAGCAGAAGAGAGATGTCTAACGTCTAACATAACTAATCACAAAGACGAGAGGAAAACCTTGAAAGGATGGTGAAAATCTAGAGGAGGATAAGTCCTCTTTATTGTTAATACATTTCATTCTCTTTGAACATAAATGAATCACCAGCGTCCGTCGACTTCCTGAATGAGTCGGATTTGCATTTCCAGTGTGAAAGGATCATCAACATCATTAGTGGAGGATTGGGTTTTGTTTTCTTTGGCTCCAGTACTAATAATTTTATCAAAAGTTCCAAATCTTGTAGGTTTTTTTGAAAAACCTTATTCTCATTTCCTTTGAGCCTCTTCAAGTGGAAAAGCATGTTGACAGAAAAGACGTTATTTAGCAGGGTTAATATTAAAATGTTACTGCAGTAAGGGTACAAAGCATGAAGGTTTTATCTTCTGTGTTGAGCCTCCATCCACAGAAAAAGTGTTTGTCTTTTTTTTACGGAAGCCCTAAGCAGATAAGCGGTTGTACATTTTATCTGCTGTCTTCTTTTTTTTCAAGATCTCAACACATTTTTTCCCGACATCTCATATATATATATCTGCGAATATCTAGGGATGACAGAATAATGTTCTGGAGATCAAGGAATCAAAACAATAGGCTGCTCACTGTGAAAGGCCAGAACACAACATGCCATGCTGCCATTGCCAACACTAATCCAACCACAGGTTGGATTCTAACGTGGGGCCGTACACCTCATGTACTACATCCGCATAAAATAACCACTAGGGCACCAGCGCCCCATGGTGTCTTGCCTTTGAATTTTTTTTAATTGTTGTTGTTCTGGTTTTTAGCGTTTTTAATATTCCTATTTGGAAATTAAAAGGTTTCTAATGTTCTCTATGCTTTTATTTTGAAAATCATACTGATGTGAACTTGGATAATTACTTTTTTTATTTAACAATTTGCAGAGTTTTTGTTGGTGTCAGATGATTTATAACATAGTGGACTAGCAGAGTGTGGAGATTACAATAGATTGTTCTTTTTTTTATCACATGGCTCTGGCTAAATTCATAAAATTAAATCTAAAATCTGACGTAAGCACACAGATTTGTATTGATCATCCTTGATGTAAATCTTCACTCATAAATACGAGTTACATTTGTTTCCTTCATTAGAGATATATTTAAAATTTCCATTCTACCTGATTTATTCTACGTCTCTTCACATTATTTTGGATCTTTTGGTCTAGAAAGCCTTGGTGCTTTGAAGGCCCTTTAAAGCTGGTACAAACCATTTTGCATGACACAGTAAATTAATTTGAAACAGGAAGGTCATCAGCTCTCCCTCTCGGCGTTCTTGTGTCTGCACCGTTTGTTCTCAACCCTGCAGCTCTGCTCAAGCACATCATTACCCTCTCCTCACTTCTCTCTGTTTCCCAAACGCGCTGGCTTGTGCTGTTGGTTATCTTCTGTGACGTCGCTTATCATGTCAGAACAGAATCCTCTGTAGGATGTCGACGTGCATTCACAGATTTGCTTGGTTTCCCCTCGTGTTAAAATCTGCTGCCAGATTTATCGACAAACCTTTTTATGGAACGGTTTGTATTCAGATTAAAACACACACACACACACAACACTCTAATCTTCACTCATTTAATGCTTTGGCTGCATACATTTAAAAACCTGTGCAACTTTTTAACCTCAAATCAGAGAGGTTGCAAATGTAATTAGATAAAGCTGCACTTTACTGCAACATTTGACGAGCTCCACAAATTACATTTAAACCAACATGATGGGATTCATCGTTCTGTAGTTTAACAAAGTTCCCTAATATCCTGCTTTCTTACCATCTGTCTAAAAATAATTTGCCCTCATAATTTGGACCACATCTGGTGACATCTGGTGAGTATCCATCAGGTCATTCCTGGGGGGTTTTGTATGTTCTAAGTGCATGCAGTCTCTCCGTCCTCCAGAACACCTCCACTCATTTCATTTCTCACCTTTACTTAAGCCTCAAAATCATTGGAGGTTTCCCTCTTTTACGATGATGTTGAGTTACAAATCAAAACAAAACACAGGAAGTCACACTGTCATACACAAAACAGGCAAAAAAGCTTTTTTTACAGCAGAAATTAACATGTTTTCAGCCTGGTACAAAAAACCAAAATAGGTCTGATTAGTTATTGTCATCACTGGCACACACTGAACGGGGGGTGATTTTTAAAAAAGGCGTGTAGCTGACCTGATTGACAGGTGGGCGTGATGTAACGGTTCATCAAGAGGATTAAAACCCGCCTCAGCTCCAGCTCTCAGTCTGTTGTTAGGTTGACTGAAAGTTAGGTTGACTGAAAGTTAGGTTGACTGAAAGTTAGGTTGAGACAGCATTTCCAACATGGCGGCTGCTGCTGATGAGCCTCCGGAGCCCCCTGCAGGAACAGAAGGCCGACGTCACTCAGGCTTCATCCATTCATATTGACAGTCTATGGTTTGGAAACACAAAGCTGTGTGAGCAACTTTTTCACAGTGATGAAGGTGAGCTGTACTCACACTAGAGTCTCTCAGTGATGCACGCACTTCATCCTGAGAGTTTCCAAAGCTGAGCATCATTTCTTGCAGCCTATAAAAGACTGCTCATACATATCTCTCGGACAAATAGGCTCAAGAGTAGAATGCACTGGCAGAAAAGAATTGGCAAGTTTCTCATCGGCACAACCCACATACTCACCTCTGCTGCTCATCCCACAGATGCATGTTCCTTACAAAGAAAGTTAGGTTGTTTATTTACCATTCAAAAGGTAAATAAACAGGCTTTCCAACAGTATAAGATTTATTGCCAAGAAGCGTTGTTACAACAAATTTCCTTACTTTTTGTGCGATGTTATTTTTCACTTTTTCCTGTTATCACAAATTTTATGGTTGAATTATTTGGACATTTCCGCTAGTTGATCAAATTTACATACTCTTATTTTGGTTAAAAGAGCAGTCTGTTGATGTTGGCAACAACAACAAAAAAAGCCCAGCACTCATAAGGTCTCATTTAAACTAATCCAGCCCTGAACCTTGAATGAGTTTGACGCCCATGCGTGTACTGTCAAAATACTTGAAGGCTTGATTTCTCGTAAACTCTGGAGTCAGTGAACCTAATCCAAGCAACCAATTAGGTTTTCTGCAAAGCATATCAAGCAAATACTTATAAAACAATAAGCAAATAAGTAGAAATTCAAGTCTTACCTTTTGAGGAGATAAAGTTTCCAAATTAGGCTTTTGTTTAAAGAAACAGGCCAATCCTTGAAATGTGTCTGCTGTCTCGCTTTTAGCCCTTCATTTTCTGTCGTGCTAAATCATTGTGCCTGCTATTGGTAGAAAGCCAAACTTTTGTTCTCACTAAATTAAAAACAGAACGTTGGTCCTTAAAACGTTAACACGACTGTACAATTTGGACTAAGTCAGCATGTAAAATATCTGGAAAAACAACAATCTCTACTCCTAGAAATAAACTCACGCAGCCGTTTTGACAGACCGTGCAGCTTGTTTTACAGCTCTAATGTCTGAAGCAACAGCAACATGATTCCAGGTGAAATCCCATTAAAAGGCAGGTAGCAGAGAGCTCTCCCATGATTCCCCACTTGCTTCAATTTCATCTTTTGTTATTGTTTTGATTGAGATTATTTTACATTCTGTGCATTTAAAAACCATGCAGAATAATGTATCCATTAAAATCAACATAAAAAAACAATATTCTCCAATATTGATCCTAGTTTGAGCACGTTTCTGCTCGTGGAGCTTATTAGAAACATGCAGAGGCTTTTTAGGTCGGGTACAATCACTTCTATCTGAACCACTTCTCTTGACCGCTTCCATCGCTGCAACACCTGTTGACCTGATAACTGCTCTCATATCTGGCAAACAGAGGGGCGTCCAAAACGGCCATGTGGGGGGGTGACTTAAAACCGCCTACCTTCTCTGGTCCAAACAAATCCAGAGCATTCAGGAGCAGAATCTAAAGTTAGAAGGAGGACATACTGGCTGCTGCATTGTTGTCAGAGAAGCCAGCACTTCAACATAGCATGTTTCCTTAATGTCTGATCAGATAGTAAGATCACTTTATCATTTCAATCAGTAGATATCTTACTGATTGAGCCTTTAAGGATAACGTCCGCTTATGATGGTGGTCTAGGGGGGTTATGACTCTGGAGTTTTAGTTCTGTATGACACAAAGAGTCATGTTTAAATGAATACAAATGCGTCTATATTAGCTACAAAAGCAAATAGCAACAAGAATGATCATTTCTTCAAAGTGATAATTATTGCCTGTAACCACTGCGTCTGGGTACAGTAGGTGTCAGAATACTGAGTTACAGCATGCTGCAGAAACAGCCTTCATTTACGATTTCTAAGGAAAAGATTGAAAGAAAGCAGGAGGAGGTTTCTCATCAGAAAACACTCCACATGCAAGTAAGGAACAAGAGCATCAAAAAGAGATCACATGTACTGCTTTGTTCATAGAAGTTCCTCACAGGAGCTTGAACTTATCTACACTCCATAGCATAACTTACATCACTTTCATAACCTGAGCAGATCTTTCCTCAGAGCATAAATCAGCCAAGGAGGAGTCAGGTCAGAACCCAACCAAACTGTGAGTGTTTCAAAATGTTAACCACACATTAGAAACGCTTTTCTCTTTATCCGCCTGTTTTTTTAAAAACTGACTCTGGACTCTGGTTCAGGCAAGGCAAGGCAAGTTTATTTATGTCGCACATTGCAACAGCAAGGCAATTCAAAGTGCTTCACAAAAGACATCAAAAGCATCATGACAGAGGAAAGAAAAGAAACATTAAAATAGAAAATTAAAAAATCACTGAAATTATTAAATCTGAAAATATGTTCCAAAAAATATAAAAAGAGTTAAAAGTCAAAGTGCAGAGTAAAAGTTTAAAATCTTATTAAAGCTGTTTAATGAAAGGCAGCTGTAAACAGGTGTGTCTTCAACCTGGATTTAAAAGAGCTGAGAGTTTCAGCAGACCTGCAGTTTTCTGGGAGTTTGTTCCAGATATACGGAGGAAAGAAACTGAATGCTTATAGGTCATAGGTGGGGTGTGAAATTATCTTCTCAGCCTGGCTGATGATCGTTTCATCAGAGACAGCCTGGAGAGTTGGCAGCGTCTGCCTCTTGATTTTTCTGTGAACTTTGTGTCAGCAGGGTAACTGGCAGGTTTTCAAATGGTTTAATTCATCATGTTTTCAAGAGGTTGAACTGTTCTTGTCGCGCATGAATGTAGAAGCTAACCATTTAAGGTTTTCTCCTGCAGGAGTGATACGCCGCAGTGTCTTCTGTAAGGATGACATCTCCCACACACCAGGAGATTAACTGAGCTATATTGTAGGTGTCTCAGGGGAGAAAAGCCTGTTTCCAAGGTCAAAAGTAGATTTCTTATTGTGTTGAAAACTCGGAGGAGGAGCTGTATGTGTGAAGCAAACAGCTGGATTTTTTTACTCAGACTTCACCCGGAGTGTATCCTGCCAGCCCTGCTTGTTCAAGGGAGTGAATGCCCAGAAGCAGGCTCTTCAGTCTGTCAGACAGAATCATAGAGGCCGAGCACCGAGCGTTCCCTGCTGCGATGGAGCTGGTGGCCGTCGGAGAAGTCAGACTCGCAGAGGATCGTCATCATGTGGTAGTCGAGTTAAAATTCAGAATCAGCATTACAATAATGTTCATTAATCTCTATCTGTCATTTCTAGAATGCAAGCAAGTCGTTTATTTCAAAGAAAAGGAAAAAAAAGCCAGATGGACACTGGGCCTGAAGCAGCAAAAGCATACAAGATAATAATGCATCCATAGTTACGAAACATAAGGGACATTGAATTCCCTTTCTTAGCTCCATGTAATGTGACGTCTTTCAGAGGATATTTGAAAGGTCATTACAAGACGCATTTCATCTGCTCCTCGCTGAACTCAAGGGTTTGGTGCTTTTAGGGACTGAAGTCCTGGTAGCTGGATGGAGAGGGAAGAATAGATGTATGCAGCATAATGGGAGATATAGCTATAGAATCTCTCAAATAGAATATATCCTGTAAATGGCTGAAGGGTCGAGGAAGAATAATAGAGTTAAGGTTGTCCATTGTGCTGTGTGAAGGTACATACTGTGAGATGGTGCAGCAAAGAGGTTTCTTATTACTTACTACGTTTTCAGCCATCGAAATCAGGGTTGGCGATTCTGGAAGTATTTCTCTCCTTTTTTTGTGCACATTTGAAGGTGCTCAATGTAGCCTGCAACTGCATGTTTGGAGAAACCAAGGTGAATGCCTGTTTTATTTTGTACTTACCCGTGTCCCCGTCTTCCAGATCCCACCCCTCGTCTTTTCCCGAGTTGTGCTTCCTCGCCGTGACTGTACTCACCTGCATCTCGTCATCCCCTTCATGTTGCCTCTTCGTTGTGTGTTCCCTGTCGCCTCTGTAAAGCCTGTACTTTATGTGGGTGTTTCAAATACTACCAAAGCCTGATTTTCTTTACCTTTATCTCTGGCCTGCTCCTTTTTGGATTGTTTGCCTGTCATTACAGATTACCTGTGGAGCCACCTAGGCTGTTAACCAATCTCTGGTCTGTTATTGAACTCTGTCCCCCCCTTGTGTGAAATGTGCATTCTTGGGTCCTTCTGTTCTGCTTTCACTCTAACTTGTGTTAGAATGCTGAGTTTCTTTGTTTGTTCCTCTTGAGACTCCATAGTCACAGTAATGTTTTGTCAAATCTGCAATGGGAACAACTCGCCTATGGTTTGTTTACCAATGCGACATATCTGTTGAAAACGTGTCAGCAGCTGAAGCAAGTAAAGAAGAGAATAAAGGATCCTTAACAGTTGAGCAAAATCCAATTTTCTGATGCAAGACATCAACAGGGGAAGAAATAAACATGGCCGATGCTTTTTCTGACCTACACTGTCTTGTGATGTGTGATGGTGTTCTTCTGTGTTTAAATCAATCAAATCTTTATTTATTCTCAAAAGGATATTGATGTTTCCCTCATTTCCAATGCCGTCCAGATTACAAGCAACAACTGACATCCATTAAAACAGTAAAAATTTGAAACAAAGTGGCTAGACATCATATCCCTAAACTCTGCAGGAGGGGGAAGAACTCCAATCCTTAGAATTTTCTGGAGGGCGTTCCATGAAATTGGGGCATCAAAAAAAAAAATGCAGTTCTCGCGAGTTCAGTAAAAGCTCGAGGGACTTGAGCCAATCAGAAGGACGAGTCATGTAGGTGCCCAAATCCCCCCCCCCAAAAAAACATGCTCAATTGACTCCAGTGATGATAACACTTTAGACATGATGCGGCAAACGTTTCACACAACATTTGCCTTTTTACTCTCTGCCTTCCTCAAACCACCCCGACACATTCTCCCTCTTCACACTTCTTCTCCGTTTGCACGCGCGCATTGGAGAGCACGCCAAAAAAGGTGCCTGAAAAGGTCTGAAAGAGGAGTGCGAGTGGGTTGTTAAACCCTGCCACAGTGAGTCTGCAGTCTAGCAGATTAGAAACATCAGAATAAGAAATAACGTATTTAAAAAAAGAAATGCCACCGAAGAACATGGAGATTTGTTTTAGTGATTTGAAAATAACATTTTGTGGTTCCTGATGTTTCATTTAACCTGTGGGACCAATATCTGAGGTATGAAGCCTCTAAAGGAGCAGACCGGCTGTGTTTGAAGACATACTTAGAATGCTTTCTATGAAGAACTGGGGATTGAACCCAGGCCACATTATGGATATACCACAGTGAGTTAAAGGACAATTATCTACACCTGAATTCACATACAACCTCTAATTTAAGCGTATAAGTCTGTGTGCCAAATGGGCAGTACCTATTAAATATTTGTCAAGAATATTTTAATGAGATGTCTTTTATCACGCCTCAAATGTTTCTAGAAAGCTATTTTAATGCACAAGTAACCTATAGGTAGAATAAAGGTTGAAAGCTGACAGGCCATTAACAAAGCACCACCCACTGGTTAAAACTGCAGGATGAAGCTGATATCCCAAATGGAGCACTGGGTGTTCCAGTGCATCGAGATGTGTCCTTGATGGAGGCAGTCTGCTTTCATTACCAGACAACCTTTTTTTTTTACCTAAAAAAAGCAGGAGGAAAGAGGTTGTGTAAGGTTCATCTTATGCAACAACTCAAAACGTGGAGAACTAATGTGAAGCTGCACTAATCAGTGTTAGACTTTAAAGGAGGAATGAAAAACATTTTACACATAACTACGGCAGGAATCAAGTCTATCCTGTGTAAATATCTCTGAGTCCTGACTGTCTACAATGAGGGAGAAGCTCGAGTCCCGCTGGCTGTGTTGTTGTCAGAGCCGTGTTTACATGGACGGGACGGCCGGCTCCTCCCCTTGTGTATAAAAGCTGTTTTAGTCAAGAACTAGAGAGAAGAAGAAGAACATACTCACTGATTATTTGGATGTTAGTAAGCGTTTTTAGATCACGCTCATTCTGTGTCAGTTTAAGTGTAACGTGAAGCTACGAGCTAACTAAAGAGCGCTAACATTAGCATGCTAACACAACGATGCAGGACACAGGTGATTGCAGCTCGAGCAAAGGTCATGTTTGTCCACCGCTTGCGCATGGTGCGTTCTAATTCATGACTTGGTGTGAACGCGAGTGGCGAGGGGTTGGAAGTGTGTCGCTGTAGGAGAGCGGAGGCTTCAGTATGGAGGAGGCGTGGCCAAACAGCAGTTTGTTTTGGTTTCATGCTGGTGCTCAAGGGGCGACATCTACTGGATCAAAGAGTCACACATTCTTCCTTTAACAAAAGATTCTGAGTATAACCTGCTGCAGTTCAACCTGGAGTGATGGGTGTTTTAAACAACAGAAGACACAAATATTTGATTATTAAATATTATTCATATTTTTCTCTGTCGTTACACAGAAGGTGGCCGAGAGAGAAATGTTCAAGTGGCCAGTATAAAGAACGACATATGCAGCCTTTCATGTGTGCTTTCTATCATTTAATTGACTATTTTTCCACTTTCCCTTGCTGTCTCTATCTGCTAGACAAATGAGTGTGACCCGAAACAACCCCGCTGACTGAAAGAAGTTTTAGACTCCCACAAATGAAAACAGTTTAGTGCTGTCCCAGTTAAAAGGTCTATTATGTTCTGCAGCCATGAACTTTTCAGGACATTAAATACTGGAACCGAATGAAGAACAGAACGCCCCCGTTACTCTGCAGCTCCATCTCCATATTAATCAAAACATTAGCTGTGAGTCAAACAAGGCCTCCCGGGGTGTGACTTTATCTATACACACTTAGAAAATAAACAACTGGCAGTAGGGTTGCCAGGAAGTTACTGTAAAATTAAACTGTAATTTTACTGTAAAATTTTGTAAATACAGCAAAAAGCTGTGATTTTAAACCTTAACAGGGAAATACTGTTGAAAGAATTAACTGTTTAATACTGTTTATTTGCAGATTTTTACTGTGAATTGTAAATACTACACCTAGCTATAGATTAATTTCCTTCTACCAAAATGGACACAGTATATGTATTTTCTAAACCTAGTGATTTGATAAATGATTCCTTGCATGTCATGTTATAAAATACCATGATTTAAAATAATAAATAAACAGTGCCTTTACAATTGCAACTTAAAATGTTAAGACAAATGATAAAACTTCAAACTGTCTTCTCAAACCACATCTGTCTTTATTTAAACTGTGACAAAAACAAAGAAAATACACTTGAAGAACATGAAGGTTAAATAGGCAAAAAATCTAGCACACATATATACATTAAGACATTTAGCAAAGGCCATTTCCAATGTATAGTGCATAAAAGGGTTTTGGTGGATACATTTTAAATAGAGAAGTGAAAAAAAAATCTGTTATAGTTTCATAACTGAATAAACAACCTGTCCTCTGAGGGAAACTGGGTCCCTGGACCTGCACCTCCCTCTGATTTCTCCTTCCAGACTGAAACTGCCAAATGGATTCTGTAAAGGGAAAAAACAACATTAGAACAAAAGCAGCTCCTGCTGAACAGTGAACATTAACATATGGACAATCCTTTCTGAATATTCTCCATATACAAAGAAGTAAAGTAAAAGTATGAAGTAGAACTAGTATGAATACAAATAAGTCCTGGAATTACTTTAAGTACATGAATTCAGGATGTATGGCAGCAGCTTTCTGTGTTAAAACAGTAAAAAACAAAAAAACATGCTTCAGGCCCATTCTGACAGTCTCACTAAAGTTTCCTTTTATACATTTTCAAATACTGTATATTATACTATTTATACTATGGCCATATTGCCTAGTAGGCCCAGCTAATCATCATTTCTAATTCAATATTTAATCAATAGTCAGTTTCAGTTGAAGCTGAAACAAAGAAATGTTAGCTTGTTGATGTTAGCTACCCTTACCATTCTAGTACCACCAGGCAAGCAAGTCAAGTTCATTATAGCCCACTTAGTTAACCACATTACAAGAAAATGTTTTGTTTTTTGTCCCATTTAGCAACTGTTAAGATTTGAATGTTAGCTGGAAAATAATTCACTCACTGCGTGTGTGTCTGCCTGCAGTGTTTCTGAGTAATTTCCAAATCTAGCAAACGTTAATCTTACAAATGACTTCAAACTAAGTAAGTGATGATTTTTGCCTATTCTAACTAGCAAAGCAGTAAGGCACTCACCTCTTAATTGTCAGGATGGTGATGGATGACAATCGGGCAAAGCCAACTCCACTGTCCTTTCACCCATGTGGTCTCAACTTCTTTTTCCCAAAAGGCATTGCAAAAACTACGGTAAATTACTGTTTTGTTTCCTTCAAGCAATAATACAGTAAACTATTGTTATAAACCGTTATAATACAGTAATGTCCTGTATTTAACCATAACAGGATCATACTGTTGTAATTTCCTTGTAAATTTACAGCAATTTCTTAGAGTGTACATCACAATGTGCACTTCGATACTTTCTTTTTGTAGGCTACTCTATATGATGACCTGATCTCCCTCTTTTTTTCTCCCACGTATGTTAAATAACGCAACAAATTTCAACAGGCAGAAAATAATAGCAAATAATTTCCTTTTGTGGTCTCTTTTCAGAAGGAAGTATGACTACTTGTGAATGTTTTTCAGAGGGTACAAACATAAAGATCGCATTTCTGATTGAGTTCCTTCTCCCGTGAAAAACTATTTCTAGTCATAATTGAGAACCTTGACTACAAATGTTTGACCCAGGTTTTAATTTCCTGCTTTGAAAAAAGTATTTTTCAGGGACAACTGACTTTTGCACACAAGCTCTAGCTTTCATTTTTAAGCTGGTAGACTTCTTTTTTTATTTGCCCTGCTGCTTGTCTTCAATATTGGAATCTTTTTATTTTTCTTATTTTTCAAAGAGTGCTCTGTTTTTAAACTTGTTGAACATAACCGAATCCTTTCAGCCAAATGTTTTCTTTTCCACCCTGAGGGATGTGAAGGCACTCCATGTTGCAGATGTTCAAAATGCACCTGGTGTTTCTGTTTTTTGCTTCCAAAGCCGCTTTCAATGTCAATCAGTCTTTATCTGAAAAGTGGCAATTCATAACAAATGGAACCTCAAGAACCTTTACTAAAGAGCAGATCTAGACCTTTGCTCTTGAGACCCAACATTAACCCGCCATGAGCACAGCACATACAGTGGTCAAGAATAACTTCCTTTTAACAGGCAGAAACCTCGAACAGAACCAGACTCTGCTGAGACTGTGCTGGGCTTGGAAAGTGGGATAGATGGATGGGAAGACACAGAGAGAGATGGCTAGAGACAACAACTATAACAACAACAATGAATAAGATAGATTTAAAGCTGCAATGACAGTAAAAATGGTCTAATGAAACAGGGGGACCGGTTATGTTAAAGGAGATCTATTATACTCACTTTCACCTTTAATCATTTCAGTCTGGTTCACCTATTGAGCAGTGTTACAAGATGTGTATCTCAAAAACCTCCTTATTTATCTGATACTGTCATCAGTAATAGCTCTCATTTCAGCCTCTGCATGCAACGCTTCATTTCAGCTGCTGTCTCTTTAAGGCCCGCCTCTCCACATGCCCACTCTTTTCTGATTGGCCAGCTCGCTGTCTGTACTCGCAGGGAAGTTTGATGGCGCGATTGGGAGGGCGTGTCCTTGAAAGAGCTGTTGAGGGTGGGGATGTCCTACAACTTTTGCTCCATGCTTTGCTCGAATACGTTGTGAGAATCTGAGTTCAGGTCTCGTTCAGAGCAGCAGGAAACCATGTCTAGGGATTAAAGGCTTTATATGTGATTTTTCACACTTAAATATAATAGAAATCAAGTATATCCTCTGAAAATAACTCTGTGAGTCATGACTGTCTACAATGGCTGTAACACCCGAGTCCCACTGTCTGTGATGTTTTCAGAGTTTTCAGAGTCCTATCTTCACTTTGTTTACATCGCCAGGACGGCCGGCTGACTCCTCCCCTTGTGTATAAAAGTTGTTTAATTGAGGGACTAGAGAAAAGAAGAATAACATACTGTACTCACTGTTTAACTGTGTTTCCAGATCACACTCATTTCGGGTAAATTTACATGCAGTGTGAAGATACGAGCATAATAAAGATCACTAGCATTAGCATGCTAACACAACAATGCAGCGCGAGTTGTTTTGGTTTCATGCTGGTGCTCAAGGGCGACATCTGCTGGATCAAAAAATCACATATAAAGCCTTTAAGGCAGCTACTGTGCATCTTGTTTTTTTTTTTTTAAAACGTTGACGAGGTTTAGTATGGACATCCAACATCGTGACATTATGGCAAAAAAGCCATATATATGAATGATGGGATGATGGCGACAGGAGTGAGCGGTGTGGTAGGCTCTACTCATCTCCTAACTTTAGCCTTCCTGACTTTTTTCTTTCCTCCTTTAATTTACCAACTGATCAAGCATCTCTATCAGCTAAGCAATAAGTCTAAGCCTGCTCCAAAACAACTCAGCGTGTATAAATACAAAGGCGGTAAAGTTTGCACGTACTGTACCTGCTCTGTGGCCTACTGTTGCTGCATCAATGACCTACCTGAGATCTGTCCTGCAGTTGGCTGCCAAATGTATGCCGATGATACGGTTATATACACACCTGCAAGATCTGCTAGCAAAGCTGCTGCCCACCTCAATGACTCCTTGCACTGTATTGCAAAATGGCTTGAGTCTTCTCACTTAACATTAAATAAAAAAAAAACGGTTTCAATATGCTTTTCTATGCGCAAACTAAGGGATAAAGAAACATTCTTAGTTAAAATAAATAATGAGACCATTAATGCGGTTGAAGATGTAAAGTACTTAGGGATCATTCTAGAATCACACCTACGATTCGAAAAACACAGATTACACCTGCAAAAAAGCTAGATCTAATCTAAACCGTTTCAGAATCATTAGAAAATACATCTCATTTAGTACAGCTCAGCTATATATGCATGCTATGATTTTATCACATATATCATACTGCATCAGTTCTTGGTCTCAAGCCTCACAAACAACTTTAAAGCCAATCATATCACTATATAACCGATCATTAAAAATCATGGACAAAAAAACGATAAAATGGCATCATTGTTGTGTATTAGATGTGCACAATATGTTTAGCTTTGAAAGCTTCATTAGCTACTGCCACCTCAAATTAATGTTTAAATGTCTGCATGGTCTGGCACCTTCTCTGTTTGATGAATCTGTAACGAGACGTCAGGATTCAAGTCGAATCAACACACGTGCTTCAGTAAGCATTCCAATGTGAAAAACCTCATTTGGACAATCAGCCTTCTCTGTTATTGGAGCTAATCTATGGAATGGTCTACCCACTGAACTGAAAATGCTACACAGTTTAAATGTTTTTAACAAAGGTATTAAATCATGGCTGAAGGAGAAACAACATTGTTCTCACACCTAAACGCACATGAGCTCGTATATTTTTCTCTCTGTAACTGTATTTTATCACTGTTGCATTCATAACAGTCATATTTATGACTGAACTGTTTTCTTTTTCTTACCATTTTTATCTTTATCTCTGTTGTTTCTAAAAGCCTCCCGTGGACAGGTGTTGCAAATTAGCATTTTGCTATAAACACTAAGAGCAGTGCATCTGGAACTTGTGCATGGTTAAATGTTACAGCACCAATGTTACTGTATGTCCATGTTAAATAAACAAACAAACAAATAAATAAATATGTATGTCTTTAAATATAGATCAGCTTAAATGATATCAGTTGAAGTTGAGCAGCTGTCAACGATCAACTTTTAACAATCAGGAATTTCAAAGGTGACCTGGTTCTTGTTATTCATAAATTTGAAGTTCTTTGTTGAGATTTGACACAGTGAGAGACAGAAAGACAGCGCTGCCTTTTTTCTGTGAGGCATGCTTACGTAAGCACTACAATCTGAAGTGAGGGATTACTGATGCAAAAGAAAAACAGAGGCATCAGCAAGAAATTTAATTATTTTCTAGTTTTACAGTGGATGGAAAAACCCTCTTCAAGCGATGAAGTATTACCGAGTCCTGCTTTTGTTGTGTCAGGGCTTGTGTGTTTGGTTGTTAAGACCGACTTGTTCGCTAGCAGAGACCACCCGACAACAATATTAGTTTAGAAATGTCATATGAATACATGTGGTGTAATGAGACAGATGTACTGTATGTGTGTGAGAGGAGTGTAGGTGAGAGATGGCTGTCGTCTTTAATGCTTGCTGTGGAGGTTGATCAGAGAACAAACAAAGGGAGTGGGCTTATTCTACCCAGACTGAACTTGGAATAAAACAGAGACATGGGAGAGGCATTGGCCAAGTTGAATAGGAAAGGATGAGGAAGGAGGGAGAATGGATGAGATGGAGGGAAGGGAGGAAGGGTGGGTTGGAGGAACTGAGACAAACAAGAGTGTTGTGAGGTGACCAGGTATAAGTAGGCTTGTCAGGGAATAGGTGTGGTCTAGGTGTGCGGTCCTGCTCCTGAAGTTGATACATTAACTTTTAAAAAGTTTGGTGACATTGGATGCTTGCTGATTGGATGGTGTGAACAGCTCAAGACGGCAGCACAGATGACAGTGGGACAATTAATTATAATGTTTAACCCTCATGCATCACTATGGACATTTTTGTCCATTTGGTCAAACTTTACCTCTTCATCTGGCCATCATTTTGTCTGTGTTAGTGCATATGGCACCATTTTTTGTAAGAATCATGTAATCAAACTGGCATTTAAAGGGTTAAATTCCTGATAACTATTCAATATTTGATAGTTTTGAGCAGGGCTGGAGTTGTGACTTGTGCAAAAAAAGGAGAAAAAAATATCAATCTGTTCAATTTCTTATAGCAGTTTTTGTAAATTGGACATTTTCGCCCTCCAATGTCCAAACAGAGAACTACATTTTAAATCTGATGCTACACAAAAACTAACAATGCATCAAAGTCAATATTTTGGATAATCTTTGACATATCCAAGACTGATTTGAAAAAAATCCCCCAGCCACCAAATATTTGTTAGTTTTGAGCAGGGCTGAAGTTGTTTAAGAGATGTATGCAGAAAAAAGTAGAAAACAATATCAATCTGTTCTATTTTTATAGCAGTTTTTTGACATGGACATTTTTTGTCCTTACTGACTTAAGAGGGTAGTAAATTAAACTGATGCCTGTTCAGCATCCTTTTCATTCCTCATCACAATGGTTGTTAATACTGTAGAAAGCACAGTCTTCCCAAGTCATACCCCCATTTTCCACATACTCCGTGCGTGCTTTCGGCCCTGCACACTACGCCGCCGTTCCCTGCCACTCTTAGTCAATGATTATGTTTCCACAGCGAGCACCACCTGGAGTGTACCACCAGCGCCACTACGTCTCTGCTCCGTTTCAAATACACTGCAAGTCTATTTTCGACAGAGTTACACTGCAGGCACACGTCAAGCTGGAAAGAATGACAACCCGGCACAGGAAGTCAGACGAGTTAATGCACAGAGCGACTGGTCAATTTCAAAATAAAACACAATAAACAGACTCCTGATTGTACGTTCCATTACTTTTTACTACATCAACATTGTGTCAAAACGTCAAGAAATCATCAACAGAAAGACAAAGCAACATGTTGTTTGCATATTTTTCTCTTTATTCCTGCGTTCTCTTGTAGTACTTAAACACTTATTATAAAAAGCAGTTTGCTCTGTGACTGGGCTCGTTTTATTTAATATCCAATTAATATGGTTGTACTGGGAAAAAAAATGGGAAAAAAACATAGAAGACAGTTGCAATAGCCTTTGTAAACAAGAACCGAATGCAGCCATTGTTTGCTGTCTTAAATAGCAAATATTCTATTTTCTGACCCAGTTTAATAAAATGTTCAGAACTGCTGGCTTGCAACTCATATTTAAGAAGTGAAATGTCTTGCTGAGTAAGATCTATCTAGCCAAACTGTAGGATCTTATTTGAAGGCATGTCACCAACGAGGACAAACAACAAACATTTGGGATTTTTGATGGTGATTAAAAAGGGCTGTTGGTTACGTAAGAGCAAATGTCTGCAGTGTACTAAGAGTGTCTGACATGCAGTCTGGGGGAATAATATCGAGGTCGAAATACAAACTACTTCAGGGACTTCAATTTGTCTTCTGACGCCCGTCTTTGCTGTCATGAGCGTCTGTCTTTTATGTCTTGATTCCTTTCTGCAGATTTCCTGAAGGGTCTTGCATAACCAAAGGAACTGACTTTGATAATTTGATTTTCCCCAGTAGAAAGTCGGATTGAAAGTCAGGTGTCCAAGATCACAATAAAGTGAAAGAGACAGACGTGGAGAAAGAAGAGGCGGGGAAGGCCTCATTAATGCACTTTAATGGCTCACCCTTGGGTATTAAGTGAACAGTACTGGAGGTGTTGAGACCGACTCCCAGAGAGTCTGTGGAAATGCCATGATTGATCCTTTCAAATCCTCCAACAGCTTCAAGGGCAGGCAGTCCACTTCAAATATATGTGCTACATATTGTCATCTCAGGGCTGGAATATTGACGCTGTGTCACAAACATTTGGCTTTTCTAAAGCCCCTTTCACACATGCACTTCAATGCTGCAATTTTCCTGACACTACACGAGATCGGCTGAGAACACACATCTCAAATCTGTTTATCAGGACATGAAGCAATCTTTTTAGCACAAAATCCACATGAAGTCCGAGTGAGCTGATGTGAGAACGCAGCAGGCAATGGTTGGGTCTGTGCACATTGAGTTTATGCAGGTTGTTCATGTGGAGCTTTGCTGTTTTAAACACTTTTTTATGCATGCCTCGGTTGGTTGTATTACATGTCCACTTTAGTGGTTGAACTCTACCCCACCCTACCCTAACCCTCCCTCCAGCTAAACCAAACATTACAGATGTAACGATATCACCCCAGACAGCTGAAATCAGTACCAGTGTTGTAGATGAGTCACCAAAGCTCAAGTCTGAGTCGAATCTCGATCCTCAGTGCTCAAGTCCAAGTTGAGCCCCCGCTACCGACTCCGAGTCCAAGTACGAGTCCTCAAGATTCAGTATGAGCCAAGTTCAAAGATGGTCATCGACTCCACATCTGAAGTGGTCATAGACTCTGTAAAGATGCTGAGCATGGAGACAAAGTGTCCTTTTTTGGAGCGTTGGAAGTGCTGATATGAATTCATCTTGCATGTAAGAAAACCTAAATCTTCTCTGGAAAACTAAAGTTTTAAATATGATTTAGGTCGAGGTTTAGGTGAGAAAACTAAATATATATTGAATTTAAACAGCACAGCACTTTAACCATAACCACTTCAGGGATATCGTGTTCTTCATTTTGTGATTGAAGTAAAGAACCAAAAGGTATTTTCTACCTTTATTGTGCACTTGTACTTGTTGTATTTATGATGTTTTCTTCCAGTCAAGTCAAGGGATCGAGGGAGTTAAATGTCCTCTGATTTGAACTGCTTTCACATTCAACAAATTGCTCTGGTGCCTAGCTGAAACAGAGAAAACGAGCAGCTCACACTTGAATTCAATACCTAAATGTAAATAACCTGAGCCGTATGCGCCTCACGAACTATCTATATTTCTCCAAATAGCAATCTCCTGGTTACCGTGGTAATGTGTGTGCACACAGCATGTGATTTTGGGGCTTTCCACCATGCAATTAGAAACTAATTTTTATTGCGTTGTGTGGACCTTTATCTGAGAGGTAGAGATGACTAACTGAAACTATAGTGAACTGTTAGAAACCACAATATTATCTTTATCCTATTCGTCACACTGTCTGATATCGGAGGACCATTTGCAGGTCATATTTAAACATTTCCTTGTGCGCTAATAAGAGTTTATAAATCATCACAGAATGTAAAAGTGCAGCATGACTTGATGATCCAGACAAATCTTCAAGGTCATGTTTCCTTTGTTCAGGCAGATGCATCTTGTAAACATGGTTTGCAGACAGATTTCCATCTGGGCGGAGGAGGAAGGCATATTTAAAGATCGATTGCACCACAGGTGGGGGTCCGTTTTCAAAGACACCTTCAAATGCAGCACACAAATGCATCCAACCTTTCCTGGGCCATGAACGATACATGCAGTCAGAGCATTGTTCATGGCGCAACATAGCCAGAGATTCATTGAGCACCAATTCAAACGAGATTACAGTTGCAAAGTCTACTCACTGCAAAGCTGGAGATACAAATGTTGAACGACAAAAGGGGCCTCGAAAATGTTTAAGGATCAGAAGAACCAGATGTCGAAGAGTAACTGGATGGATGACATGCTTTGCAGCATTCAGTAGGGACAATTTTCTGTCTTTAAAAAGGCTCAGATCGTGCTTACAGTGTGTGTACAATAAGGCATTGTCAATGCTTGTCAACTACAAGGTAGATGTCAAAGATTTCAATCAGAAATGTCAGTACATTTGAGTAAATTACAGATTTAGCTTATCCAATGCAAAACACTAACGTTAGGGGGAATTTCCCAAATAACCAGAGACACCCCCTCCATAGTCAATCAATCTATTATTTGTAAAGCGCCATCACAAATGATATCTGTGAGAGAAATTTCTTCCAAAAATACGAGAATTGCTAGTTCTCTGAAAAAAGGTTTTTTTAACGATGTAATATGATGCAGGAAACCTTTTATATGTGATCAGGGAGAGAAGACATTTTGCAATGATTCTCTGGAGAGTCAGCTCGTTTGCTTCTTAAATACAGAAAACCAGAACAGTCATAAAACAATAAACCAATATACCAATAGCAACACAATAATTAAGGAACAATTACAGCTCTCGTAAAAGTGGTGAAACACCAGTTGGTAGGTCAATCCAAGATGTTCCTGCATCTTAATTATTCCTTTAACAAAGATTAGTTTGCAAAAAAGTCCCTTACATATCTCAAGACATTTAACATAGAGCAGGTAAAAGACCTTACTCATTGTTATATTATCTACAAAGACCCAACGTTAAAGTCTTTATATGTGATTTTTCACACTTAAATATAATATAAATCAAGTATCTCCTCTGAAAATAACTCTGAGTCATGACTGTCTACAATGGGTGTAACACCCGAGTCCCACTGTCTGTGATGTTTTCAGAGTTTTCAGAGTCCTATCTTCAGTTTGTTTACATCGTTGGGAAGGCCGGCTGACTCCTCCCCTCACGTATAAAAGTTGTTTAATTGAGGGACTAGAGAAAAGAAGAATAACATACTGTACTCACTGCTTAACTGTGTTTCTAGATCACGCTCATTTCAGGTAAATTTACATGCAGTGTGAAGATACGAGCATAATAAAGATCACTAGCATTAGCATGCTAACACAACAATGCAGCGCAAGTTGTTTTGGTTTCATGCTGGTGCTCAAGGGCGACATCTGCTGGATTTATGCCGCATATAAAGCCTTAAAACCAGCACGAACACAGCACTAATAATAGTAAAAATAATCCAGTGTAAATAACGCTTTAATCCACATTTAGGGCCTCACTTTTTGTTCCCTTTTGGGAATAGTATGTTTATTTAAATCTGATGAAGTGCCTCCATTATGTGGTAGAATAGTTTCAACAGCTTCATCAGACTTTTAATTTGATTGCATTATAGGCAGTTGTTGCATCATTGTGTTCATATATAGGAGCATTACATGCACAGAGCAGTCGAGAGCATCCTTCATGGTCCTTCATGCATTTAGATAATTTGCATTTATAGAGCAACTTTGCTTCCACGCATGACAAATAAATTACCATGGAGTCTTTTTCTCCATCAAGGCAGTTTATGTTATTATTTTTCTGTCATTAGTAACCCAGTTGGGAAAGTGTTTCTCACTGGTGCTGCAGAAGAGATCCTCTCTCTGAACTCTTCCCTGCTGCGATGGTAGTTATTTCCTTCTGTAGCTATTAAACACCGAGTGCAGCTTCAGATCATTGGCCACAGTTAAATTAAATAATTCATGAAACTGAATAATTTCAGTAATCTCAGTATTCATTTTGCATGCTAATATGTGCTTTTCTAAATTCATATAAGTTTGTCTACGGTGAATGCTTAATGTTTCCTGCTGTGAATAATTTCCATAAACAGAACTGAGTGTTATTTCAGAGCATGCACAGATTTCTAGACATAATAATTTCCACATAATTACTCTCAGAGTAATCAGAAATGTACCCATCAACCCTCAACTATTCAAGAAATAATGTGATCTTCAGATCGCCTTTTAGAGTGTCTGTGAACGGCTGGACTCGATGGAAGTCAAACTACACAATGTGATAGTTAAGAAGAAGGTAGGAACTGGAGCCAACTGCAGATTTAACCCCAAAAAATTTATTTGACAGAAGGCAAAAAACATACTATCTTCTCAAAGTACAACGTAAAAGTCAAAACACAGGGAGCTACAAAAAGACACTAGAGCTCAGAAATATCCTCAAGGACACACGGAGAAGGTTTGACATATGATGAACTGACAGTGTGTTGACTTTTCAGTAAGACTGAACCCTCGAGGTCATTCAGTGGGGGATTTTTTGGGTCCGCCTCAGTAGTCTGAACATTACAGTAAGGATGCTAACTTCCGGGTTTTGTGCAGTATGGTTTGGATGCATTCTTTCAGGAAATTAATTGTATTTGAACACACACAGTGCTTTGCAAAAATTAAATGTGAACCGCTTATAAGTGGTCTAAAATGCGGCTGCTAAACTGTTGATGAAATCATCAACACTGTCTCATGTGTTGGCACTGGCTCCCCCCTTCAGTTTCAGGAGTCAGCTTAAAATTCTTTTTTTCTTGTGTTTGGAGTCGTGCATGGTCAAGCTCCGGCTTACATCATTGAGCTGCTGAGGCCGTGTAACACCAGCAGGACTCTGAGGTCCTCTCTGATCGGGGTCTGCTGACTGTTCCTCACAGAAGCGGTTGTGACACCTACATTTAAGAACTGTCTTTCACTGGATCTGAGAGCCGTGAACTCTGTGGGCACTTAAAGGCCTGGTCTGACTCTCATTTTGACTTTATGTGACTCCCTGTTTTTAATGTCTCTGCTTTTTCTAACCCTTTTTTGTGGCACTTTGTGACATCTGCTCTTAAAAGGTGAAGTAAACTATACTTACTTACAAGGGGAGGGAGGAGTATAAATACAAAACTAAACCACAAAGTCATGACAGTGACTAGCAATGAAGAACAGTCTATATAACAAAAAGTGTAAATATGTGTTGGTTGAACTTTCTGTAATTTCTGGGCAGCAGTAGCTCAGTCTGTAGGGACTTGGGGGGGTCAGCTGCTCAAGTCTCAATGCGGACCAGGCCTGGAAATTGATCTGGTAGGTGTTGAGGTACCAGCTCACTTCCTGAGCACCTCAGAGATGCCCTTCAGCAAGGCACCACCCCCCTGCCCAGGATCTCTTGCTGCATGTCCACAGGATCCTGTTTGTGCATGTGTGTGTGTGTGTGTGTGTGTGTGTGTGTGTGTGTGTGTGTGTGTGTGTGTTTGTCTCAATAACATGTTTAGTGTAACATTGAATTTCCACTCGCTGGTTCAATAAAGTATAGCTTCCTCTTCCTTTTCATTTTGACTGATTCTATTCCTCTTCTTTTTTTGAGCTGTTGTAACCACTACATTTCCCACAACGGAGGATCGATAAAGTTGATATTTTCTTATCTGAACAACGATTTCTTCTTTTTTGATTCAGCAGGATGTCATAGATCAGATTGTTATATTTGCAACCAGCTTGGGGAAGTTGTCAGGTATCATCTCAGCAGATCACTACATTCTTTGACAGAGAAAGACGCCAACGTTCATCTACTCAAGACGCAATGAATCATCTGTGTTTGAGTGTTCTCCTTTCAGAGTGTCTGCGAATGGTTGACCTCCATGGAAGTCAAGCCCTCCTTCCGACGCGTTTTCTTAGTGTTTAGCTGTGTCCTTGTTTGGAGGACAGATTTGGTATTAACTGCAGAGAATGGATGTACGCCCTCATAACGATGCCATTTAGGGCAAAGTGTGTTTGTGCTGCATACTGACGTGATGTGTGGGATGTGCAAGTTGTCTTTTGTTAAATACTGGAATTACGACTGTTTGTGTATGTCAAGAGATTCTCCAAGACTGAGGAATTTCTCTTCAACAGCAAAGGGTGAAAAAACAAAATATGATTTACAGCTGTTTCTTTTCGACTTTACGGTGTACATTCACCACATTCAGGAACGTCAGAGTGCAGATTCATCAAGAGAAACAAGCCAACAAAGATCATAGTACTGCACGCAACATGCACAAAAATGAAAAGAACCACATCTGTATCTTGACAGCAAATGAGGAGATTCACCATGCACAAGAAGGCTGAAAAAAGCGTCCTTTTGAGAGGCAGAAATCTTGGGCAGAAGCAGACGGCTTCATTTTCTGTTAGAACTCTGCTAACCCTAATGGAGGTTTTCCAACAGACAATAATCTATATTATAACATAGTTTAATGTGGATGTTAATTAAAGGCTAAAGATTGGTTTGTTCAGGGTTCATGTTTGTGGCAGATCTCATTATAGATGTGCTAACATCTCACACCAAGTGAATCAATGCAATACCACATGAAAGAAAATAAATAAGAAATTAGGCGACTGTTAAATTGCAACAGCAGTGATTGGTCTGTGACTGCCCTGTCAGAATTCAGAGCTAAAATTACCAGCAAGAGAAATGCTGCGATCAAATACATATAATTGTCTGCATGTGAAGAGGCTTCTGCACAAGTGCATGTGGTTTTTAAAGCAACACTATGTAGGCATTTGAGTCATAAGACACTTAGTGCTGTTACACCTACCCCTCCTAGACAACATGCATCTGTTTACAAGCAGAGGGTTTGAAGCCAACAAAGTCAATGTGAGGACCCAAACAACCTTGTTGGCTGACAAGGTTCAGTAATATTACTGGATTTTGCGCAAATATGACTCTGCGGGCGTCTTCAGCTCATTGTTTTCAAACTGTTAGCATGTGGAGTATGTGTAAGTGTATCCAACTGTTACCTTGATGTCTATGTGCTGTGGCTAAAATCGCTTTTTTGGGAGATGGTCATTTGTAGCATGCTAGTTGGGATAAGTTTGCAAGGTTCCAATTGGCGAGAAGGATAACTTTTTTTGGCATAAGATGGTTTAATTGACTTACTTGTATCAAATCTGAGACATAACTTGGGTTAGACGACTTTCTGCACACGGTAAAGCTGCAAAACATGTGACAACCATGACACAGATAACGACACAGCCTAATGTTACGTCTCAATCTGTTATGAATAACATCTGCAGGGATCTACTCTCCCTCCCTCTTAGCCTCTCAGACGTTTTATGAAACCGTACAGAGACATGCAGGATAACTGGCTTCTAATCATGACTGAAGGCTTGTTAGTTAACAAGGGTACACAAGCTTTCACGATGACCTCGGCCCACTGACCGTGAGTTATAAAGCGCAGTAAACAGGCGATCAGGCTGCGGAGTGGACAAAGGAGAGATGTCATTCTCCCTGTTGGAGATGTTTGTGTTATGGTTTGGTGTTTTTCTAGTTTGGTTTTTCAGTGTTTAGTGTTTCTTCTTGTTCTCGTGTGTTTTGTTCATTCTTGAGTTCTGTGTGTTTTTAGTGTTTCATGATTTAGTTTGTAGTTGTCCTGTGTTTCTTGTATTCCTGTCTGTGTGATTGCCCTGCTTGTCCTCACCTGTGTCTTGTTAGTCTCACCTGTGTTTGATTACCCCTGTGTCTATTTAGTCTGTGTTTCTTCCCTCCTGTGTGAGTTCATTGTATGTTGCAGGTTGCAGGTTGCAGGTTGCAGGTTGCAGGTTGCAGGTTGCAGGTTGCAGGTTGCAGGTTGCAGGTTGCAGGTGGTTTGTGGTCAGTCAGTCTGCTCGTGTCTCTGGTGCTTCCTCGTGGCTCCTTGTTTTTTCGTGTTTTGGAATTTTCGTCGTTATTTTAAATAAATAGTTTTTTGTTTTGGTCCACCTCCCTTGTTTCACACACCACAGTTCGTAACATGTTTGTGCTTTTAAATCGATCTTTGAAATAACTTGTAGGCTATAGGCTATAGGTTTCAAAGTATGGCCTACAACTGATTCATCAGAGATGTAGTTTCATAAAATGTGGTTATCGTGTTAATCAACGGCTGTACTGTACATCATTAATATGATAAAAATGTAGATAAATTTTTTTAAGACTCACCCCACATTAGCAGGTCGGGCTTATTTTTGTTTTCATTATCCCTCTGTCTTTAAATCCCCGCTGTCACACTCATCCATCAAAAAGTCAGACGGAAAGATAGTTTTGCAAAGCTGCAAAAGCCAAAAATAAACACGTAATCCTTTTTTTCAGGAAGAGAGAAAAGATTTGAAGATGTGTTGGAGTGCCGTAATTCATGTCATTTATTGACTGCCAAAACATTACAAGCCTGCTCAGCTATACCCTCGGGGGGGCTTGTTTGCAACCTACAACAGACTCTCAACAGCAGAAGAAGGAAAGACAGATCTTGCTTTGCAAGAGAAGTGTTCAAGGATTATCTTACACAAACAACCCAGCTTTCACACTTTGGCTGTGTTTAGGGGTTTTATTGTCCAGAATAGCTCTGAGACAACTTTGGCTTTAAAATTTTTTTCTTTCCAGTCCATCAAATTCAACACGTCGTATGATTGCACCGGATTATCAGGTGTTATAGAAAGGTCTCTAAAAATGCTCCCTTCCACATTTCAGATAATGATCTTATCGATTTAAGTCTACTATATACGTTACAGATTGATGCAGCTTTAATTCTTCAAATGTTCTGTACTTTTCATTCTGCAAAACTTAGTTACAGAGTCATGTAAGATGGCCGTCATTGATTTATTTTAGAGCATTGACATGTAGACGATTTAAGGGACAGGGGCTCAATTGGAAAAAAAAAGGGCGCTCATTGCATACACAGTTTTCATCATTACTCCAATGTTGAGGTGGTTTCTGAAGGACTGCTTTGGAAGCCTGTTTGTTGCGGTTGTCATATTTGGAAAATGCTGTCTCGATCAAACTTTTGTTCAAAAACCTTCGTGTCACTTCCTGCATTTGGTAGCCGTCAAGATTCTGTCGTTTGTAAATTTGATTTGCTGACTGGTAAAAGTGTTCTGCCACTTGTTAAATTTGTGTCAGTGCTTGTAAAAGTGTTTCACATCTTGTAATTTTGCTTTGCACTTCCCAGCCACCGTAGTTGCAACTCCAACAACCACCCATGGTCACTGTCTAAAACGTAACACCGGCAAGAACTTTGATGTTTTCAGCGATTTAAAGAGAGTCCCATGTGCTGTATGAGGGGCACAAAACTTGCAAGTGTATCTTAATATCTGTTGTTTTGTGCTTATCAGGTGGTGTAAACATCTGTCATTTTGAAAAGATGGATATTTCTCAAGCTCCCGCTGCAGCTGCACACTGTGTTCGATGGTGGCCGCTACTTTCTGAAGCCTCCAAGCCTCAGCGCCAATCACATGTGAGAAAGCTACAAATTGGTTACCGCATAAAAAATACAAATGAAATGTGCATCCTATACACTGAGTTTTAGGTTATTTGAAGCCTATGTGGTACTTTATTTTTTTAAAGTAACAATCCAAAATAAGGAGCTGGATTTAGTCAGTGGAGCATGTGAGGTGGATTGGAAAACCAGACCTATTCTACAGGGCTGCTGCACAATATGACAACAGAAAATCACTCAGTTTTGTTCTGCTTTCTTACCACCAGAGTGGGGCCAAAAATTGCACAGAGCCATCAGCATAACAAACACACACACCCAGCTGAGCCGCACCAGGTGGGGGAAAATCCAGTTTGGATGACAAAGATTCCGAACGAGCGGAAATGCATTTTTTGTTTTAATGATACTAGTTTACCTTTCCCTTATTGTAGGAATTAGTTACTAACAAGAGGACAGGTGTTGACTAGCCTGAAGGGAAAAATGCCACCACTAATTCATCATTGAAGGTCTATGTGAGTGTGTCTGCTCTAAAAGCTTTCAGAGAAATGCATGAAGAATGAGAGGCTGGATATTGTAGGCGGGGAGAAAACGAGAAATGAGACATTTGACACACAAGTAATCAGACTTTATTAATGCCTACAGTATTTCCCCCTGACTGGCCAAAGTCACTGCCTGCCTATGTGACCCACAGAGTGTAAATAACATCAGTCTATGATGTAAACATAAACAGAGACAGAGAAGATTTAGGCTACACCACAGGACATCTCCCAGGTCATCATTCCAGGATCACTTTATTTTCATGGCAAATAAAAAAAATGATAGCTGTCTGAGGCTCAAGCCAAAAGCACCTGAATGCATCAGTGCACTGATATGAAAAATAATATGTGGAGGAGCTACTACGGTATCTGCAGGGCTTACACTCTCTCTTGGAGATTCAACGGAGACAAAAGAGCATCCAATGAATATAAATTGATCAGGATGGCCTTGCACCTTGGACTTCCCTCTGCTGCTGCTGCTGCTGCTGCTGCAGAGCCTCTTGTAGATACGTAACTCCTCCCACACAGCGACCGTCGTGCTCCCTCTCCCGCCCACTGCTCTGCCCGCTGCACCTGTGCTGCTCATGCGTCAGCTGATGATGGAAACTGAATCTGTCGTCCTTTCTCTAAGACTGCAGAACGAGTCGACTCACTGTGTAGTGCCGGCAGCTTTTTCCTCCTGCGGACGCTCAACTGTACGGACAACATCTGCACGCGAACTAACTTTTTGGTGATATTTTACGCACGAGGGGGGTTTTCCCATACTTGCGAAGAGCCGAGACATTTTACTGCTACCTATCCTTTTTTTTCCAACACAAAAACTTCCAACTTCCAAGAGGTACCATGCAACTTTATGTTGCTGTGATGTTCGTTTATGGAGTGACGGGTAAGTTCAGAAACTTCTCCTGTGGGAAAGCTCAATTTGATGTATTTTAAATGCTGCCAAGAAAAAACATCTGTCAGTCAAATCTGCTCTCATTGCTTGATTAAAAAAAAAGAAAAGACATCGCTCCTATAGCGAGGAGGCTGTTGGAGCAATTTGAATTCAGCACCTATGACTTTGTGACGTGAAATATATATTTTTTGAAGGATGCACTATATCAGCAGGATTGTTTTTGTACAGTATATTCCTTATATTTGAATTACTACAGACTGTGGGACTTGGAGCTCTATTAATGCTTAAACAGCAGTATTTATGGCACGCGATGCAATAACTCCCTCAATGTTGTGAAATTCTGTGGAAGTGGAAGAGATTGCAATTAGTTGGAGGAATCTCATGTCTAGTGTATAAAAATATACGTGTGTGTGTGTGAGGATGCTCAGATAAGCTGGGAATCGTATTTCAGTGCAAGATTAATTGTCTTTTTGAAGCTCTTTTTTACAAAGTGATTGCATTGTATGAGCAGTTCAAAACCTCATTCCATCCCTCACTGATGGAGCTGTTATCAGTCAGTGTCCAGCTGTTCTGCGCAGCATACTGTGTCGAGGGCAGTTGTTGAGGGATGTCCAGTTTAAAGGAGAAGCCTGGAGGACTAAGTGTTGTATTCACACTGCCAATTTTGTGTTGACTAAAAATACCCAAATTATTTTCTGTGCCATAAAGACTCACCAGGATTGCTGCTGTGAGGTCAAAAATATTGCTTTCAATATTCCACAATAATCCAGCGAGTGTATTTCTGTTCCTGCACAGATGGGCAGACAGATATAGATGATCTATTATTTTGTAAATGTCACATTTGTTTCCACAGTCTGCTCAGAATCTAAGATAAATTAGACATTACAATGAAACTACATTAAAGACATCTGGTACTTTCCCATTTAACCACTCAGCTAGCGAGTGCACACATTAACAGACGCACTGATGTGTTTGGTTTGCAGGATGCTTTAACAGATGGGACAAACCTTCTGATAGAATGGTTAATGGACTTGAGCTTGTACAGCGCTTTCTGATCTTCTGCCTACTCAAAGTACTTTCACGCCGCAGGTCACACCTACACATTCACACACTGATGACGGAGGCTGCTATGTGAACTCTCAATCATTATTAACTAATGCATTCATACACATTCATACGCAGCTGATGAAGCAGTGGGAGCAACTTGGGGTGCAAAGTGTCTTGCACATCAGACATGTGGCTGCAGGAGCTGGGGATCAAACCCCTGACATCTGGTTGAGAGACGAGTGTGACAGGTGACCAGTGTGATCTTTGTGCACGTAATGAAGCTGCTTTGTTCTCTTTTCTCACAGATTGTTCTCATCCACTCTTTAGTTTATACCACAATTGAATCAAATAACATGCAGAATTCAGAAAAAGGCAAAAACTGGCTATCCGTTGTGCACCATTTTCACATAATGTGCACATTTTCAGACCAAATCAAGCATTTGCATTTCAGCTGTTGCAGCAATGGATGTATGTATTTATCCAGAAAAGGGCAAAGTTTAAAATCCCCAGCAGAAACTCTGCAGAGAAGAAGTCATCAGAGATCGTAACATGTTTGCAGCCTGGGGATCTGATGTTTACTTTGAACTTTTTCTGGGTTTAATTGCAAACTTTGCTCAAGCTGAAGACCGGTTTAGCTCGGTGCATCAAGCTTTTTCTCAGTGTTTGGAGTTTGATTTTAACCGAGGCAGCCTTGATCAACACTTCAATACTGCATTGAGTGCCTGTTAAACTGACACAGGCGCTGGGCAGGAAGTTAATCTGTTGCTCTGTTTGCCTTCAAAGAAGCTACAGAGAGAGAAAGAAACTGGCCCTCGCTGTGTGATTCAGTATGAGAAGGTGTCTCCTGCTGGAAGAACCAAACAATAAAGACTCTCTTTGTATGTTGTCACAATCAACAGATGATAGTCTTTTTCTTCAGCAGCTCACAGATCAATGAATCAAAGATCTGTTGGACCATGAAGTAGACGGCTGGCTAACCATGTCTGTGGTTTTTGCGATCCCCCCCACGGCACTGCTGGTTAGTCGGTCCTTATCAGCTTCTGTTATCGGCTGAGTCTGCAATGAATCAGCGCTGGAGGCAGTCAGTGAGAGAGAGCTGTCCGTGTGTCCGTCCAGCCTGCGCAAATCAGTGTTCCCAATTAGTCTGCTCACTCTTCTGTTTTCCCCTTCTTCTCTTAAAGCAAACCATGTAAGGCTGACAATGTGAGCAAACTTTAATTGTACAGATTGAACCTTTTAGGAGACCAACTTTTGTTTATGATGTAAAGACAGACTTTTGAATATTCATGATGATATCCATTTAGGCAAAGAAGGTTTTCCAAGGAGGAGTACTTTAGAAAAGTTCTTTGGCATATATATGCGGGTAAGAAGTACATTTTTCCTCTCATGCAGGCTCAAAAATCATCAATTAGCTCGCTATAAGATGTTGGCAAAGACAGTTTACAGAATGAGTGGCATTTAATTAGCTGTCTTTGATGGTTTGTTCAGTCTGTATAGAGGCGGGACTGTGCTGGAAGGTACCAGATGTCTTCTGTTTTTTGTTTGTAGTCCATGCATGGTCCTTTAGATGTCAGCCAGCAATGACTGTATACAGGTCAAAACTGCTTTCCCCCCCACATGCTTTCATCTGACATTGAGTTATCTTAAATTAATCTCCATCAACAGATATATATGCCTGCAAGTGAAGCTAATAATCTAATTTTAGACGTTTTGGTTTCCCAAGTTACTAGTCAGACTAAGAACACTTCGATGCACCAAAAGGGAAGTCTTGGCCAAAAGCCCCCGAAACGCTGGCTACAACTAAAGCCCCAAAAAGGTTTGTAGCTGCCAGAGATTATTTCCAACATCTAATGGGTTCCCAGATTGAATTTTAACCCAAAGTGCTACACTGGGTTTTTACTGATGCACTATATTTGATGCTGACCAAACCAGAGTTGATCAAACTGCCAACCCTGTGATCAACCGCTGATCCACAGCATCCGATTTTTCTTCTTCAACTCTTTATAGTGAAAGTAACGAGTTAGGAGTGGACGCCTTTGTGCCACTGTGAGACAACTCCCCTGCTGAGAAGATTCAACTGTGATTAGCAAGCATTTTGAGGAAACCAAAACAAAAGGGACTTTTTTTTAAGAACAGCTGTGGTTCTGTTCATAACAGATCTGCAGTCTTAACTAGGGCTGGGAATCTATCGGTGTCTCATGATTCGATTTTGATTCTTGGGTTCACGATTCGATTGACTCGATATATTTTCCTTTCTAAACGATTCTGGATTCATGGATTCAAAGTCTATTTTTGATATAGTCCATACTTCAGTATCTACTCCAGTCATCTAGGAGACCGGCTGAGTTTCTTGCTGCTCCATTTGGTTTTCTACTCAGTTAAAGAGCTAGCATTAGCATTTAGCAGGGAGTGACTGATTAGCCAAAATATAAGATTTGTGGAAGCTATGAATCTATTTAAAATCTCAGAAGATAAGAATCTCGATTTTTACTTAAATCCATTTTTTTTCTCACCTCTAGTCTTAACTTCAGCATTTAAAGTCATGGTCACATTTGAGAGGATGTTGTACAGATTTTAAATTGAACATTGTCTATGTTTCAGCTGTTGGTTTTTGTAGTAGTTGAGTCACTCTTTATTAAAAGTGTCAACAGATTGCTCGAGCGTACTTAATCCCTGAATTTTCAGAGCTCTGACGACTGAATTAATTTTGTCCTTGGTTCTGAAGCAGGCATTGTAATCTCCACTCACTGGAGAGCTTCTTCCTCTGAGATAATTGCATGTTTGCCAAAGGTTTAAACATCTCCAAGGAACACTGATTGATTTTGCGTTTGTTTTAGGAAAACAGTTCAAGCCTCTTTCCATCCAGCTTGGTGTCGTGGCTGTGATTTATCAGCCGTGGCAGGCGGGTATGTCACAGTCAAGTGCCGGCACTTACCGGTAACCTCATGATTGCAGACAAGGTGACATTTAGAGATCTGAAATTTTTGGGGGCAGCTGTGGCTCCGTGGTAGAGTTGCTCTTCTTTCATCCAGAAGGTTGGGGTTTTGATCCCCATCTCCTGCAATCACATGTCGAAGAGTCCTTGTACAAGACACTGAACCCCTCATTTCTCATTTCCCCTCATGGATGTGTATGAATGGGATTAGTTACTTCTGATGGTCTCTCTACACAGCAGCCTCCGTCATCAGGGTGTGAATGTGTAGGTGTGACCTGTGGTGTAGAAGAGCTTTGAGTAGTAAGAAGACTAGAAAAGACATATAAGATAAGATATACTTTATTCATCCCAGCAGGGAAATTTAGGTGTTCCAGCAGCCAGCATACATACAAACACACAACACAACACATATATACATCCATACAAAAAAACATGAGCCCACAATATAATATATACAAGCTCAAGTCCATTTATCATTTAATGTTTCACTTATTTTTGACATTTTATAGCATGTACATTCAGTGGTCAAATGATCTTTATTCCTGGTTTTAAAAACATCCCAGTTGATCTAATTCTCTAGTTTAATGTGACCCTGTAGCTCAGACTGGGATGAAGGAGCAAAAATATGAAAAGCACTTTAACCAGACAGACAATCAGAGGTCAGACGTACATGACAGTCCATCCAGGAAGTTGCGATGTTGCGATCGCATTGATTAACGCAAATTCAACCAGTCCCCGCAAATTCTGGACGACCTCGCAATTTTGTCCAATCAACGCAACTCGATTGCAAGTGCTGAAAGAAGCAAGGCGAGTTAAATAAATAAGCATGGATAGAGCTTGTCTGATTGCGAAACAAACGGTGTGTGTGTGTGTGTGTGTGTGTGTGTGTGTGTGTGTGTGCGTGTGTGTGCGCGCGCGCTCGTGCGTGTGTGTGCGTTTGTGTATTCATGAAAGTAGTTGGGAAGATAAAGTCGTAAAAAGCTTAAGGCAACATATTCATTTGGATGTGTAATGAAATCAGATGAAGAGTGTGAATGTGTGTGTGTGTGTGTGTGTGTGCGTGAAAGAGAGAGAGACATCACTGAGTGAGGCAGAGGAATTTATAACTTCCCAAAGCTAATGGCTCTGCTCAGGTTAAAAATAGAGGCATCACTCAATCACATCGAAGTGTGTGTAAGAAAATAGTTTAATAATAAAAAACTAGATTTTTTTACATAAAAAAATCGCAACTAGTGTCGCAATTTTCGCTTGCTGCCGCAATTTAATAGCAAAAAAACGTCTAAAAACATCACAACTTGCATTGCAATTTTCTTGAAAAGCTGCCGCGAAATCAGTCATTTTAGGCCGCAACAATCCCCAAAAAAGTCCACGAAATCCTGGAGGGACTGACATGATGAGCCTATGAGACCAACGGTCAAAGCTCCTGGCAGGTTTAGGAGTCAGCACAGAACATAGATAAGAAGGCAGATTATGTTCCGTCCTTCAGTTGTACACGCCTAATATCTCAGATGTTATGGTGTGTCAAATGGCAATGCAGCATGTTCCACTGAGTCCAACCTTTTCAGTGAAGATGAGGCAGCATACCAAGAATATAACCTTCGTTTATCACTGACTTTCACATGTTTGAATGTGAGGAAATCTGTGACTCCTAAGAGGATAGATCAAGGATGGATTGACTGTGATTGTGAGAGATCTGAATTTAATACTTAAACACTTTTCATAAGACCCATGCATGGATAGAAACCCCTTAATCAAACTGCTCTGATTGCGTTTTTGTTTGTGTTGTTCTTGGGCTTCAAGCATGGCTGAGCCTGTTGAGTGTTCATTATAAGGATTTCATTAAGGGGCCTCAAGGAACAAGGGTCAGAATTACCTGAGGTGATAACTGTGTGCTGTTTGACATGATGACTCATCCACATGATATGTATTACGGGTAAATTTACATGCAGTGTGAAGATACGAGCATAATAAAGATCACTAGCATTAGCATGCTAACACAACAATGCAGCACGAGTTGTTTTGGTTTCATGCTGGTGCTCAAGGGCGACATCTGCTGGATCAACAAATCACATATAAAGCCTTTAAGGTTTTTTTTATGTTTTTATTGTAGAGATAGGTCAGTGGATAAAGAGGGGAATGACATGCAGGAAAGAAGCCACAGGTCGGATTCAAACCCAGGTCCGCCCGCTTTGTGTACTACAGCCTCTGTACATGAGGTGCACCGACTAACCACTACGCTACCCGCACGCCAAGCTAGTTTAGCAATTTAGTTATTTAAACCAGGCTGTAAACATGCTAAATTATTCTGTAAAACAGGCTTTTAGAATGGGTGTGTATGTGACTTCCTTTGCTTCTGCAGCCAGCCTCTAGTGGACACTCTAAGAACTGCAGGATTTTGCACTTCTGCAGCAGCTTCATTTTTCAGCATTTTTCAGCTTGGTCACTTCCCAATCTCTTTCCTCATGTCCTTATCCTCTCTCACCTGCTGTGTACTACTGATAAAAATCCCTCCAACATGCTTCAATAGTTTTCATTCCTGGATATGAGTTCTTTCCTTTCTATAATCAGGAATCACTCCTGAACAACGAGGCATGTCCCCTAAATCCCCTAAAGCCTCCTCTCTCTCCGTGGTCTGATTTGTAATTGTTGTAATCAGTTGGGACTGGAGGACTTGATTCGAATAGACGAGGAAGATGTGGATGTTTTTGCAGCCAGGTGGTTGCCTTAAAGTCTGTTGTTTAATTGGATTATATCTGCATGCATGCTCCGAATACAAAGATGCACCGCAAGAGTAATTATATCTTTATAAAGATTAGGAGAAATGTGGTACTTTGATTAGGAAATGCTCTAACTCTAACTTCAGACAAATTGCATAACCGAAGGCCCAAACAGGTCAGAGATGTATTTTTGATTGGATTAAATCTTTACAGCAAAGTGCTTTAGGACACAGAGGTCATGCAGATATCAGATGTTGGAGCTCCTTTCAGAGTTTTAAGCTGGATAATGTTTTTTTTTTTTATTAACTTAGAGTATTTGTTGCATCCAAATGATTTTAGATATGATTTGAGCGCCCCAGCGTCCTCTTTTTTTCACTCCCACACAGATCATTCCTCTTCACTTTTCTTTCGTAACTTTCATTGACACACTTTGGTTTTCACAGCGATAATGCACAGGTAGCAGCCAATAGAAATGGAGTGCTCCCCCCTTAGGGAGGTTTTTGATGCAATGCTGTGATTTAAGGTTTTTCAGCCTTTGGGGGGGCCCCCCTACTGGCCTAGGGCCCCAAGCGGTTGCCTGCCTTGCCTGTTGACAAGTAGCGTCTCTAGATCTGCTGCAGGTTTTCTTCTAAATACTAATCATTAATGTTTCAGGGTCAGTTTCTGGATGCATCAATCGTGTGCATCAGAATCACTCAAGCCACCAAAACAGAAAGAGATAAACGTTGTTTTGGTGGTGATGCTCTGTGACCTTGACTCGTGATAATCTATTCTTTCTTACCTTTGTATCTTTTCTCTTATGTTGTGTTTTATGGAAACCTTGTGCAATATGGGTAATGTGCATGCAATATATGTTGTTGTTGTGGTGGCACTAGTATGGGCTTCTGTTTGCAGGTGGATTGTGTCGGTTTCTATTGTTCCTATTTACTGATTCTTCCATGTGTGGAAGCAGCTGAACGTTTGCAGCACTTTAAGTCCAAGTCAAGGTAAACTGATTTCAGCAACTAGGAAGATTCAAAGTACTTAACTTTACAAGCATCATGACAAAGAGAGAAAGAAACACTATTCAACTATCACTATTCAATTAAACATGAAAATATGTTTAGAAAAAAATATCCAGAAGAAATACAGAAAAATTATATTAAGCAGAAAAAAAAAATTAAAATAGAAAATATAGTTATGTTGTGCTGGCGTCCCCAGCTTCAGAGTCTTATCTTCCTGATGGACACAGGTGCCTGGGAAACCCCACCCCAGGGGTTCTGTGGTGAAATCCACCCACAGTCGTTACAGTTCATGACATCAATTTGTAATCATCCCACCACTACCACAACAACTACCACCACCATCCGCACCAGCTCAGGATCGCTTCTCTCTGACATCTCTCCATTAGTGCATGTTCATAGGATCCTGTTTGTGCATGTGTGTGTGTGTGTTTCAGTGTGTGCAGCATGTCTCAACAACAGAGTGTAAAATTACAATTCCCTCCAAATCCCTCGCTGGATTCACAAAGTAAATCTGAATCTTATATACTGACATGATCAATGTCATCGTTTAGTAAGAACTTGCAAACAAACTTTAATCGGCAACATTTCTGTTCTAAACCTTCATCAGTCAAACAGTCCTCATTTAGCATGAAGTCACACTGATAAGTGCACCATGTAGGACGAGAAGAAGCTCGGCTCTTTTCTTAATTGGAGTTTCAGTGCAGGGGATGCCAGACGTGGTCTGATGTGCTGTCTGCAGCTCGCTTGTGGATCCGCTCTATTCTGAAGTTGAAGCGTGATAAGGCAGACTCCCTGTGGCAGATTAACAAGCAATTTAGAAGTCAAGGCAGGATGAGAAGAGGGGTGGAATAATTTGATCTCCCAGCAGCTTGCATGGCAAGCATTTTTTTTTTTATTCCAGTCTGGACTGTTTGTTCTATGTCGGTGGATAATTAAGAGTCCAAAGTTAACAAAAACACGCCCATACAAGAATATTTGAGAAAGAAAATACATCCACTCAACATGGAGAGCTCCCTGGACTCAGAATAAGTCGTGTTTGGACCATGTCATACAAAAGATCCTCAAAACTTTGACAAGGGCCCTCGATGTATCTCTGATGAAAGGTGAGAGGCATACATATTCACAGGGTATTCATTATGCTGCGATGTTCTTGCTTTGTTTGCAGCACTCAATATGACAGAGGAGAGGGGCTCCTGCCCACTTGGATATTTCCCGTGTGGCAACCTGACCGTGTGCCTCCCTCAGCTCCTGCACTGCAACGGCATCAATGACTGTGGGAACCAGGCGGACGAGGAGAACTGCGGTGAGTCATCGTTTCCACTCGAGCTGATGTTCATTTCACCTGCTGCTTTAAAAACTTGACATCTGATCTGCTCTGCGGGCCACGCAGATATTAGCAGACGCCTACATAGACATAATCGAAGCTTTTTACTGGCCTAATCAAATCAGATGAATGAACTCAACCCTGCATTGCATGTACAGTATGTGCACACTGCATGCTATACACAATAGGCAGGCGACAAATAAGGAGAAACCGCACTAATGGGTGAAAGCATGGATACTACAGCGGCATGCTCTTTACAGAACCTGTGAGGAGGCTGGAGGGAAATTAAACCTCCGAACAGCCAATCAGAGAGAAAAAAAAGTCTGACAGGTGCCGATGGGAAGCGACAGATCGACGACCGAAGGGCCAACAAGGACCGACAATCTCCTTGGTGTGTCAGGGCCTTAAAGGTCCCATATTTTGCTTTTTCTGGTTTTATCTGCTCTTTAGTGTGTTTTCCAAGTGTCCTGTGCATGTTTAGGCACATCTATGTGCAAAAATTCAAAGTCTGCGGAAACGCGGCTTCTCCTACGTCCTCCTGTTAGCTGTAGCATTAGCTGCATGTAACGCTCGGTTCTAGCCCCCCTCGAAAAAAATTTGTCAGTGTGACGCCATTGTCAGTGTGAGATCACTGATCTAAGCCCATTGGCTCGTTGTGGCGCCCAGTCATGTTGCACGCCCGTTAACTTCTGTAGCACGCCCACGATATGCCGTAGCCTGCGGTAGCACAGTAGTGCTAACGTGCTAATGTTTATGCTCCCCTCGGACGGAGCCAGTGGATGCATTCCCAATATGGTAAAAGGGGCGGGACATTTCCGAGAACAGTGCTGAGCGACTGACCAATTACGGCAGAGCCGACAGGCCGACCAATCAGATCAGACTTGGCACACGTGGGGACTCTGAACGTGGGCACTTCAGAGCCTTAGAGAGAGAGTCAGAAGAGAGCCGGTGCATGGAGCGGCAGAACATGAAAACAGACACTTTTTTATAACTTTAGCTGAACATACTTTAGTAGGTACATAGATGAAATATATGAACCCCAAAAAGGGCAGAATATGGGCTCTTTACAAGTAACAAAGATGCTAGTACAGGTTCTTTACATCACAAAAACCATGAATATGCTCTGCTGAAATGTTTGATGTCATGAGGTGGATTTCCCATTTAACTCGTCCACTGATTGGTTCCTTATGTGTGAGTAAAATGAGCCGTTTAAGTCGTTGTTTTTCCATCACTGTGACTACAGACAGATGTGCAGTGGCTTACCTCCAGTGCACCTATCACATCGCAATTAACACACTATCGCTGACAGCCATGAAGGAAAGCTATTAATTACATTTAACACTTAACACAAAAGGTTGAATGAATGGTCTTAGTGCTGATCTGTAGCTCCGCCTCATGACAAGATGAATGACTGATCTGCCTTTATCACGAGGAGACATTAATCACTCATGACTTCCGTGCTGAAACAGGTGCTGCTTCTTAAACAGATGTCAAATTAGAATAAATGACAGACCCCGCAGAATTGAGAGCCGGGGGGGGGGGGGGGGGTCCAGAAAGTACTGCAGGTTTATATAACCTCATAAAAGCTGGAAATTTATTCTAACTTTGTGACACCGTTTTATATTCACTCACAGAAAAAAGCAATTTGCAGTAGCCAGACAAATTAAGCAGCATGCCATCATCACATTAATATTAGTACACTGCTGGCTAACACGGAGTTATTAGAAACCCTCAGTCTGCAGTCAATGGTCCTCGTGTCCCAGTGTCTCAGTTCATTGGGACCCCTGAGTGGATCGCTGTGTGCTCATTATCTGATTATTTAATCCTGTAGCAGTCAGCAGAGGTGGACAATCAATCACATAGAGATATAACCTGTATCCTGCATCTGGTGAGAATAATCCCAGCACATGTAAACGTCTCTCTTTCATGTTTTCACACACACACACACACACACACACACACACACACACACACACACACACACACACACACACACACACACACACACACACACACACACACACACACACACACACACACACACAACTTTTCTGAAATGTTCAGGGTGGGCTGCATGCACGTGTGAACACAAACAGCCTAAGTCTATTTCCTGCCAGTCTCCTCAATGTCCGCTTGAAGCTGGGAAGCCAATGTGTGCACATTATTACTCATGAGGAAGTGGGCCAGAGTGATATCGATCAACAGAAGCAATCATGGTGCACCGCTCTTTCTTTTCGGCTTGTTCATGGTACCAGTAACATGCTGAATTACATGAAGCAGTGAGATTAAGGCTGTCATTATTTCTGTTGGATTTTGCTGCTCATGCCATCTTGGATTCCTTCAGCCTTTTTTACATGTCATTGTTACGCGCCCGTCTAGGGGGGGGCAGGTTTGTAACATAAAACCCGAAACCAGTTATTACCCCGGTCCCCCCAAACACCTATCAAACAAAAGACAATCTCACAAGAAAAACACAATTTTCAGAGCTAACGAAAGACGAAAGAACAAGGCTTTAGAAACAAAATCAGTTTGGAGGCCGAGGGACAACGAGCTGCTGCTGTCACTTTAACACACGCTGCTCTTGCTGAGGATCCCAGCAAGCCGCAAAGAATTGCGACCAGACTCCCGACCAAAGGACGGCGGCGTCCTCCCTCCAGCTGATCAGCTCCTCCAGCGAATCCCCGATCTCCACCTGCAGTGGCATCAAAGATCCTCACACTCGCACACACACAGAGGTCTCACTCTCACACACACCGCAAGGCAATAAACACAATACGGCCAGGGCCGTAACACCCTCATTCCTGAGTGACAAACATTTCCAAAATGTTTGTCACTCTGGAAGGACAGTGGACACGAGACAGAGCGTCTGCGGTCATGTCTTCTTCCTAAGACTTCTTTCCGCCCCTGACAGACAAGCAGCCACACTCACTAGACACTAGGCCGTAGTCAAGACGAACGGGCCAAAGCGACCTGAGGAAGAGAAATATGTTTACCGACGAACTAATGCATCCGAGGATCATTTGCATGACATTTTTGACGTAACATCTGGTGTTTCCATGAAAACGGTAAACATGTTGTCTCTGTCATGGTGGCCGCTACGACAAGGCACCAGACGTTACTTCAAATAAAATGGCAGATTTCTCTGGCTTTGATAACTGTTTGAAATATTTGAGGTAAAAGCAACATTTTCTAAAATAAAGAAATTACCATCCTTCAACAGATTCCTCCTTCCTTTTGGTTCAAAGATGATGCTTTTCAGCTGAAGGTATGTACGTGTATGAAAATCGACTTTTGATCGCTTCATTCACTTCTGCCTTCAGCTGGCAGCAGTTGTAAAAATCTTTCAAAGGACCAGAGAACGGACCTTGAGCAAGATGAACATTTTTTTCTTTAGAAATGAAAATGTATTAAATGTTTTGTGCTTTTGGAGGAATTTCACAACCTGACTCCAGAGCTATTTTCATATCATCCATGTCAGCAGAAACACTTTGCTTATCCTTAACTCTGAGGGTCACTGATCCTCACAGGGCAACTGTGGAACATTTTTCAAACATCCCTGAACAAGACACCAAGACCATAAATCCCTTTGAATGAGTGTGAGGTTTAAATGCATCAAACTCCTATTTCAAGGATAAAGGAACGTACCACACACCTTGAAAATAAGTCGTTGAGTGGAATCTAAAAAGCTACTTTTTGGTTTCTGAATGAAGCAGCAGCTTTTGAAAAATCCGGGAGAAGAGCTGCCTCAGGGGTCTGAGAAGAACAAAACGCTTGTCCCAATTGAAAACTTTGTGAAAGAGTTTCGACAGAACAAGCGCAAGAGCGGTGCGTAGTCAGCCTGAATCCACATTTCATAGTGTGGATTTGATAGTGAAACAGTCTGATAGGAACTCCCCATTGTTCAGACTGATGATTATTCTGAAATCCCCCAGTTGACTGGAAACATTTCCCAACGGAAGGTGGGAAAATATCATGTGATACAGTATGTGAATCATAAAGTTGAGCTCGCTGAGATAACAATTTATTGTCGGTTTGCAGAAATGTGTCTTGCATTCTCCTCTGTCGCCCCCCGGTGGTGGAATGAACTTCCAAACTCCATTGGATCTGCAGAGTCCCTCTGCACCTTTAAGAAAAAGCTAAAGACCCAGCTCTTTCATGAATACCTACTAACTTAATGATGATGGTCTCCATATTATTGATGATGATGATGGTAATGACGATGGTTTTTGTTTGATAACGATGACTTATAAGATGGTTTCTATACTGATTAGAGCTCTCAAGAACTGCCCTCAATGTTGTGCTTTGCCTCTGGTCACTTCCTGTCAGCACCTGTGTGTCCAATCAGACTCAAAGCTGATCGTTTGCTCTTACTGACATTGTTCCCTTTTTTCTAGATCCTTGCTTGTGTTGTTCTTACTCTCTGATGTACATCGCTTTGGATAAAAGAGTCTGCTAAGTGAATTGTAGAATTGTAGAACTCCAAGCTCATAAAATCCCCACATCAAAATCACATCACACGTTAAAGACAGATCATAAAATAGAATATGTGTGGAATCACAGTGCATGAGCGGGAACATAAATAATGTAAGGAGATGGTGTATGAAAATGTGAAAGGGCTTGTAAGGAAAGTTTTCTTTGCTGAGAGATGAGATTCAGGGTGCACACACACACGAGGCTGGGATTTAATTCAGCTGAAGGAAGAACAGTCATAGTACAAGTACATAGTAGTATCACTCTTCCACAATGTGCAGCAGGAACAGAGTGTAGTCTCTCGGAGCTCCACATCTAGAGATCACAAGTACCTAAGTGGTCAGAAGTACCTAAGCAAGTACGCTACGTATAGGGCTTTCACACTTGCAGAAATCTCCTTAAAAACTCCTGATATATCCAGGAGGAGCTGAAAGTATGACTGCATAGTCCATGTGTAGAGCAGGTCAGAGTAAGAGTGGGAATGAGTGGGGTGCGGTGTGACCTGCGTCGGCTCTACTGTTTGTTCAGCGGTGATTTGGAGTGAGGAATTAAAGAGTGTTCGTACTTGTCTCTCTCAAAGTTGGGCACCCTAAAGCGTCTCCCAGAGGACAGTAGCTGATACTCCTCATGTAGGACACTAGAGGACATGGTTAGGGAGGAAGTGCACGAGAAACACATCATGTCAAAGAGCAATGAGACGGACGTGTAATATGTTTTAAAAGTTAGCGCTCTCCCCACCTCTTCAGCACCATGAAGAGAGCCCACTGCTCATAAAACTACATGCAGAGTTTATTTTCAGAGCCCAGCTTTCATTTGATTCATATTTCAGTCTGATTGTTTTTTTTAATAATTAAAATAAAAACAGAAAACGAAAGTCTCTGAAAACAGAAGACACACAAGAACACAAGTTCTTTGAAAAACATTTTAGAGTGTGTCTGCAATGTGATGATTGTAGAATCTGTTGGGGCCCGAGGCAAACATCAATTGGGGGAGGGGGGCCCTCCAGCCACAACCATCACCAGGTCTGATAGTGCGCCGACACTTACTCCTCTTCCTCTTTTTTTCGCTCCTGTAGACGGATAATTCCTCTTCATTTTTCTTAGTTGACTTTCATCGATGAATTTTGGTTTTTCACAGCAATAATGTTGCAACGCTTAGCAGGGCAACGAGAGTCAGATGGGGCCCCCTTAAGGAGGTTTTTACCTGCTGTCAAAAAATGTGCACATTTTGTGGCCAGTGCTTTGGTTTAAGTTTGTCCGCCCCTCAGAGGCCCCCATCCACAACTAGTGTCTGTATGTCACACTGGTATCTGAGGGGTGTTTAGTTTCTGCAAATTCTTTACTCTGGGTATTTGAATCAAATCAGGAGTTGGTAAAACAAAGAAGAAATGTTATTATAACTTTCAGATGAAGTCGCAGACAGTACGTTGACATGTTCTACTTCACATAAAAATCCAATAAAATAATCTCAGTCATTCTTTCTCCAACAGGAGTTTGTAACTTAATCCCTCACGTTTTATGTATTGTTTCCAAAGTCTCAGCACCGTGCTGCAGGACTCACCTATCTCTGATAAAAGTTTATTCAGAGGTGGGTTTAAATAAGATGGAGCAGTAGTGCCAGTAAAAATGTGTTTTTATTTTTTCATCCTGGGCACCAAGGTGTCATCTCATCAGAAATCATCCAACAGAGGAAAGTTGAGTCTTTGTTTTGATGAATTCAGAGCTTCACCCATCGAGAGCCTTCAGATTTCACTTTGACCTGAAGAGTAGATGAAAGATTTGTCAGTCAAATATCTGGAATGGGAAAAATTGACTCGCCTGAGGAAACCTTCACCGGTCTTTGATAAAAAGAAAGTCACAGTATAGTAATACAATTCAACACAGTGAGGCCTTGAACATTTGCTCTTTGTGAAGCTTTGACATTTTCAAAAATGTATCAGCGTGGAACATTTTCTTTCTTCCGATGCAGAATTTTAATGTGATCAAACAGATTAGAGCCCAAATTGTAATACCTTGTATAAATGTTTGCAAAGCATGCTAAACCTAGACAGAAACCTGAGATAAAGGATGCTCTAAGCTCTTTTAATTAATATCCAGAAACCCTTCTTTCCAGATTAGAATGCTTCATTCATCAGAAAGTCAGCAGGAAGATACTGCATCAGCCCTGAAGACCGACGAGATTACCCCTCGTATTCTTTGGGTCAAAACAAATCCCCCAACTCCGATACACAGGTGCTTAATTAAAGTAGCTTATTGAATGGTTTGAGACATTTAAAGACATACTAATATGAAATGTGATTTAACAATTGACTTTTAACAATTATATTTCTGAGATGATCTTCACACTGCTGAATTCGTCCTCCGCCTTCTAAGGTCACAAAACCAATTAGTCTGGATGTTCTGTAAGAATCAGGAAATGAGAGGTTTATGTTAGGTTCAAGAAAAGTCTCTGATATTTGTTTTATGCCTGCACCATTCATTGAATTTTTAATTGCGGTCACCAGTCTCTGCCGGTATGAGTCTGATCAAAAAAGAATCATCAGCAGATCATTTTCTAAATTCATCACGATGATTCAACTTCGACTCACGTTTTACAACGTTTCTCTTACTGACAGTTTCAACGTAGTCCGTTCCTGCTCCAGCGCAACAGTTTCAATCAATCAGACAATCATTATTTGTATAGCGGCAATTCCTAACGATTACAGCAATTGGCTAATTTTCCATGGATGCACGTGATGAATCTCCCAGCTGGGACTGTTTTTTTTCTGCACGTGTATGTGGAGCAGAAGTGCAGCTTTAGGAACCAACAGAGGCTACTGAAGGGGGTCCAGATAAAAGCATAAATCCACAATAGTACTTCATGGATGTTAATGCAAAGGAGCATTGTGTAATATTCTGATCAGAGGGATCATGATCACCACATCTTTTTTTAAATATGGGCCTTAAAGCTCCTGTGAGGCGTTTTTAGTTTGCAATGAAACAGACTGAAGTTAATACTGATGCCTCTTTGTGATCTACAAAAGCACAAAAAGACCATCAAGGAGAAGACTGATTCTTTTTATTATTATTTGTAATGCGTGTTATCTCTAGACACTTTACAAAAAGAGCATATGGGATAATATGCAGGAAGGATTCCTCCTTTGTATTACTCACGTTCCTGTTGTCCACACTTCTCTGCTGCTGAGGTGGAGGTCGGAGCAGGCCGTGCATGAACGAGGACGGCGGTGGTTGTGGGTATGACACAGTCCGATGATGGAGGCTGGACGTCATGGACGTCGGATTGTAGTAGTGCCAGATCACCTCGCTGACGGTGCAAAAAACGTGCAAACAGAAAAACATAGTAGCGCTGCTGGCAAGCTCCAGAAACAGACCGCTACACTCGCTGAGGAAACTGAAGCATTGACTAGAGTGGCAGTGAACGGACCGTATTGATCACTGACGGAACTTAATTTTAGTCCACGTTTTTCCTCAAGAATGTCCTTTGGGGGAAAAAATCTAACCAGATTTGAATTTGATAGAAACCCCTGCTGATCTGGCCTTAGATTAGAAAACAGATCTTCATAAGAATTTAAAAAATGGTCTTTCAAAAAATCTCTCAACATCACAGATTGTTGAACAGCAGGGAGGCTGGAGTGGCATATTTGCATAAAACGGAGTGGGAGTGGGAGTGTGTGTGTGGTTTTTTTTAGCTTTGATGCAGAGTATGAAGATAATAAAGTAGAGGATGGGGGAGTAAAAATCTCACATTGGTTTTAATAAGTTCAGAGGAATCACTTCATGAAACATGAAAACATCTGAGTCATCGCTGCGTCTCGATCAATGCTAATGGTAACTTCTCTGTTCAGGAGACACAGCCGCTCTGTGTTTATGGTGTGACCGTGGTAATCAAAGCAGCACTGTCCCAATAAATTAGAAAGATGAATGTCACCAGACAAAACAAGGTAGTCTGGCTGAAAACTGTCCGAGTCATCAGTATGCAGTGCATTCTCTAAATGTAATGTGTTTCTCCTGAACACTGGTAATTATCAAAAGACACCGTCTGTGAGGCTCTTCTTTTACGGTTTGTATTCAGACCCAAAACCAGACACGGCAGCAAAATTGAAGGGTTTGAGGTTTTATTGCAGGGCTTGGTAAAGGTGGATGGCTGACTGGCTGGCTGGTAGTGACGGCGTGGAGGAGACTTATGGAGTTAGCTGGTTTTGTAGGCAGGCAGGTAATTGGTTGAGTTGTCTGAGAGGAGAGCAGACTGGAGGAGATGACACCGGTGAAAATCTGGACAACAAGAGAGAAAATCTGTTAGGACTCACTGGAACAAACTCTGACAAATGTTAAGAGCAGCCGATCATAGCTACCACTTCAGTAGACTCAATAATCTAATCTAATAATAATCTGGCGATGAGTCGAGTTGAACCCAGGGTCTTAACCTGAGGCAGATGAGCAGATGAGCTGCCGGTGTGAGTAGTCACCAGGTGTTTGATTGAAGCCACGCCCTCCAGAGACACACAGACAGACAGAGGGGGAGGGGACACGAGGGATACACAGAGAAACAGGATCACAGCCAGAGCCGTGACACTTCCACTCCAATCATTTGTCTGCCTCTACTACACCTGCTGTAGCAATCACCAGAACTCATCTCGTCTCATATACAACTGTATGTAAATTCTCGTGTGAATCCCATTCCTAAGAAAGAGATTTCTCGCTCTAATTCCATCCACAGGGACTCAAGGAAGATCTTTCTATAGGTTGGTGCTCAATTGTCACAGTCACAGTGTCTTGTGCGCCGCCCGCCCACTCCCCACATGAATGACAGAACTTCAGGGAATACAATTATTCAAAATTAGTTTTAAATAAAGGCTCTACACACTAAAGAGGCCAACCAGTATGGGATTTTTGAGGCTGGTAACAATATCAATATTGAGGAGAGTAAAAAATCTGATACAGATATATATTGGCCGATATCTTTCTTAGATCTATGTTAGATGTAGATATATATTATATATTGCGTTTGTTTTCATGTTGCAGTATCACTTTTAATTGCTTCCTCTGTAAAAGCTGCTTGTTAGCTGTCACACACTGAAGTTGTGATCCTGAACATCTGCAGCTGATGTTTGAGATAAAGTCCAAAAATACAGGTTCAAACTGGATCCAAAGAACGTAATTGAGCACGACAGTCACTAAAGGCAAATTTATTTTGGAGCACAAGTGTCCCTTAAGTACATTTTTTATGGATCCAACTGGAAAGTATGGATGTACCTGCATCACCGCTTGACACTCTGGAGAGTGATGATGCTTGTTGTAATCCATATAGCGCCCTCTGCTGGTGACAGATAACTGCTAGTGTAATACAGTGAAACTCAAATAAAATGCTATTTGACTGGGGAATAAATTTTGTAAAATCGGCGCAGATCTGCGATAAAATGAGCCGATACCGATAGTCACTGGATATGCTAAAATCAGCCGATATTATCGGATGGACGATTAATCGGTTGGGCTCTAATACCCACATGTACAGTTTTAAAAATAAAAAGTAAATATTATGTAGTTATTGAGTAAAAGTTAAAATCTGCACTATAAACGTCGTTATGAAACGTTCTACTGTGCATGTTCTTGAGTTACTGATTGGTGACGTGTTTCCTTTATTCTGTTGCACATTTGCTCTTCTTTGATACAAGAGATTGGAGCTTCACAGCTCATGAAGGCGATTACTCATCCATCCAAACAACGCAACAGAGAGACACGTCCCACAAACTGATGTTAACAGACACTACACTTAATGAGGCATTTATTCAGTGTGTAGGTTAGGGAACAGAAAACTAATATAAACCTCCTAAAAACATGAATGTACAAAACTTCGTTGTTCACAAGGAAAAGTGATTTAGTTATTTGTAATAATAAGATAAAATGGGGGCTAGTCAACTGCATGCTTATACTAAACTTTGAGCTTTGTTAATAAAGGCCCATATATTCATCTCTGCTGTCTACATACACAACCTTTCAAACCCTCAGATGTGCATGAACTACATTTTATGAGCTTCTTTATACGGTTATAGTACCGTGTGTGTAATCTCATCACGTCCACATGGACTCAATGATTATGGTTCCATAACCTGCATACGAGTGAGCTAAGAAAGAAAGATGCTGTTATTAAGTCTTATCTCTGTTAGTTTTTACATACAGTATGCATGTATGTCCTCAAGCGCTGGCTTTCTCCTTACTTCAGCCTTTTTGATGGTACGTTTTTATCAAAGACAAGAATTCAAAATGACATGCATAAAACATCAGGCACAGGAAACTACTGCGACCATCAATCACATTTACAGATGGACACTTCTAACAGATGAATTCATATCCTCCTCATCCAAACATGCAAACTGTAATATGTTTCTATCTTTGGCCTACGCTTCTTCACCTTTTGACCTCCGCAGACTGATTTCCTATAAGTGCTGATGCACGTCACAGACACACTGTTGCTGCTAAATTCCACCAGACGTGTGTTCGGCCCGCCTCTTAGCGCAGCTGATAGGTTTTTCCTTGAGTCAATATGTGTGCTTCCACTGATTCCGCTCCGTCTCCGCTCGGGCCGGAGTCCTCTGCAGCAGATACGCAAGGCTTCTAGTTTTGCTGGATGCCGGAGCACGGCGCATCAAGTTACCACAGAGCAGATCGAGAGAGACAGGAAGTCAGACACCGAAACAAGATGAAAACATCCAGTTGTTTTTTCAGAATAAAACACTCTGTTTTGACGGTTTGGGAATAACGACCTTATGTGTGTTTGTGGTGGTGTTTATGCAGGTTTTTATACCACATACATTGTATTATCTATCTCAGGAACTCCTTTCTCTCGGGACTTCAGCTGATCCGGCTGCACTCTGACATATGAGGGAGCATGGAGCCGTACCTGAGCGAGGCTCCCACGCAATGCCCACCTATCTGATGAAAGTGTTAGAAATCATCCCCCTGCAGATTGTTATTCACAGAACCTTCCTACATCTTTCTGTTTTTTCACACTTCATGCTTGAAGTTGTTTTTCTTTAAGAAGCTTGTTAGCAGGTGAGGCGAGGTGTAAAAAGTTCCCACTGGTTAACTTGTCACTTCTTCCCATTGAAGGTTTGATCAAACTATGGCAGCACTCTGTTCTGTGTTGTTGGCAGATGATTGGTGTGATCCGTCACAGGATTGGACCCGCCGTCTTCCTTCGTTGCTATTCAGAGACTGAATGATGATTTTGATTGATTGAGGGTCTCCACATTTTGAGTGTCTTTGAGTGTGGAGTGAGAGTGCATAGATTAACCCTCCAACAGCAGGTCTGAAGCGTTGCAGTCATTTGCCATGAGGAGCGATGTGTCATATTTATGAATAGGATGTGTGCGGTCACATAGTCGTAAGTGAACAGCAGTTATTTCAACACTTTAACATCTATCATTATACACTCAACACACTGTCAATCACGCTCTTTGCTTAAAAAATCCTATATTTTTAGAGTAGAAGGAAACACTTTCGTTTCAGCAGCTCCACAAATGGAGGCCGCTGCTCTCAGAGAAGGACTTTGAGACGTTCACAGTATAATTCAGTGGACTCCTTCTCTCAGGCACGATTCAAAGAAAGTACTTAAGGGACACTTGTGCTCCAAAATAAATTTGCCTTTAGTGATTGGTGTGCTCAATTATGTTCTTTGGATCCAGTTTGAACCTGTATTTTTAGACTTTATCTCAAAACATCGGCTGCAGATGTTCAGGATCACAACTTCAGTGTGTGACAGCTAACAAGCAGCTTTTACAGAGGAAGCAATTAAAAGTGATACTGCAGCAGGAAACTGCGTGATGTAACAACAGCCAATCAGCTTTAATCATAATCTTTAAAACATGACTCTGAAGAAGAACAACTCCCTGAACATAAAACAATGATGAAAAATCTTCTTTAAAGATTTATACTTCCGGGTCCCGCGATCATTTCAGCGTCTAGTGTGGGCTTGTTTTTGTGCTACTGATCTAATCGAGTCTGGGGTGCAGCTGTGAGACTGTTTCAATGTCCAGCTGTGATCTGGATTTTGTTTAGATTGAGTCAACGGCGGGTAAAAACCTCACTCACTCACTGACTCAGGAAGGATGTGGAAAAAGAAGACCCACTGTTGTCCAGGTGAAGCTATGAAGATATGAAGATCTTTGTTTTAGTATCTGTGACGTCTGGTGGAGAGTCAGTGTTTCCCCTACCATTATATTAGGGGAGCAGCCTGCCCCCGCAACAGCCCCTCCCGCCCCCCCTTGGAGGTCAAGTTAATGTGTTTTTTTTTTTTTAATATAGCCTTGCCCCCAGTGCCATGACCTCAGGAACGGTTCTGGAGGTTTCTGGAACGTGAGCGCAGCCATGATTAGCTGTTCACACAGGAACGAAGAGAGAAACATGCAAACAACATGTTGCTTTGCTTTGACTTACAGAGAATACCTAAACCTGACTGAACAGCCTCCATCCCCATGCAGAACAACTTGCCTCTCCTCGTCTGAAAAACAACTTCTGCTGCACGTTTGTGCTTTTACATAGATACTGTAGGAACGCAGATTAAAGCCCTCAGCCTCGCTTCTTTCATGCTACAGCTGTTGTCTCCCCATTTTGTTGGGAGTCTTCTGGTCCACCCCACAATCCGTTCCATTCTTCAGATGCATTTGCACAATGGGTTAAAAAAATATATACATTGGTATTCCTCTTACCTCTTGATGGCAGCAGCAGCAGCAGCAGCAGCACAACGATCGTAATGCACAAGCTGAAAACAAAACACTGTAAGATGTTGGAAAAACCAATAAAGCACAATAGACATCTAAAAAATATATTCAAAGAATCAGCCGGCTGAGTTTATGCCACTCAACAGCTTTTACTTCCTCCTTGATTTTTTTTCGATTTGCACAGTGATCCCTCTGGCTGAATAAAATGAGTCATGAGAGGAGTTCTGACCCTTCAGACTGAACTTCTTATAAACAATATTTCCATTTGACTCGCTCTCCTAAACCCTTCAACATGAAGCTGACACCTCGTGGCCTGCTCTCCCATATGAATCATGATCTAGTCATTAAGATATTGAACCTTACCCTCAGCTGGGAGTTTGTATATCTTCAACAATAACACAGTAAACAATACCACAGAAGAAGAAAACAAATCCATACAGGTTCCTGACCCAGAATCAACATCACTAGTACTATACTGATGCCGAGTTAAGACTACACAAAACCTTTGTGTGTTGCCATGGTCACTGTGTCAGATGAGGCGATCACACAGCCACAAATTTGTGAATCGTCACGACCGACTTGATGACGTTGGAGGGAAGAGGGGCGGGGCTAGATGACACCCGGACAGAAGACTGTAAACAGAAAAAACAGTTTTTCCTCCGTCTCATAGATCGATCTCTCAGCACCGACTCCATCATTATTCTTTGCTTCGCCTTGTTTGTTTACACTCAGGACTATTGTGTGTGCAGATGTCGCTGACGTGAGAACACTGTTAGACTTTCTAACATGCCGTATAGACTTTCTGTCCGGAGGTCTTGAGGCGTCTCAGACTTGGCCTTGATTGTCATTCATTAAGACACCCCACGTCTGCTGGATCGAGCTGTAACTATCATCACATATAACATGTAGTCCGACCTTGGATCCCCTTTTATTTCCCTCATGTGCTCTGCATTTAAAATGACTTACATTCACTGTGTTCCCGTGACACCCATGAGGTAATAGACTCATTATCTACTACCATACCGCCTTTTTTTTACACACCTACATACACAAGCAGGTTTTTTGTGAAAGCTGTCGACAAATAGTGGTTCAAGACAAAGACTGGAAAATGTGATTTGAAACGGGGAACGCTCGACTTAATCTTAGCCTGCCGGCAGTATTTTAGTTTGAAGCGTTTGACAGCATGTAAAAACAGTGAGGGTAGAGGAAGTACGAGTGGAGCTCAGACAAAAAACATGAGGCTCAAATCTCATTTCACCTCGACAGGATTTAGGTCAGTTACGGAGCTGCCACCCTGTTGAGACATAAACATTTCTAAAGTCTTTTGTTTTTAACTCTCACCTGGAACACTCTTCATTTCAGATAAAGTGATGCTGCCCTGTGGACCAAAAAAAATATGTTTCCTAGTAACCTCTGCCTCTGAATGTACCTGTTTCTTATGTGATAAATAAGTAAAAATCTGAAATCTTCAGTGAAGAGCAGGGGTCTATAACCTTCGGCATAGGCGCCATCTTTGTCACCCCAGGGCTTAACACCGGCAATAACGCTGCTTTTTCCGACAAGATTTTTCCAGATTGAAAGCATCCCATGGAGACCCTGTCGTACTCTACCTGACACTGGCAAATGCTCGTTGCCCTCTACACAGAATGCAGGTGGGGGGGAGGGAGGGGAGCGGACTCTGTGGAGGATGGCCGGCCCACTCACTAAAAGATCAACACTGTGGGCGACAATCCACAAACCACAGTCGAGCATGACGACAGGACCTGCGTCTTTACCTGCAGGATATCTCTACCTGGGAAGTGTAGCTGTCCTACAAACATTGAATTGTCTTTGCTGACATTCTTCAGATGAAAATATCTCTGTGAGCACATATTCTCACACGTGGAGGCCCCTCCCACAGTCGTTTGACAAATGACCACCGCGAAACATGTTTGGCTACGGCCCCCAGATAACTGAGCTCAGCAAAGGAAAGCAGCGTAAAAGAATCACAATGACTGGAATGCTGCGGTTTAAACATGCAGCACACATGAATTTGCAGAAGCACTTCTCTTAGATAAGCATGTTTTCATTAGGATAGAATCATTGTTGTGTGGTCCTATTATATCTGTTCTTTACACTTAAGCCCTTCTACAATTCTATTCTACAATTCACTTAGCAGACGCTTTTATCCAAAGCGACGTACATCAGAGAGTAAGAACAACACAAGCAAGGATCTAGAAAAAAGGGAACAATGTGAGTAAGAGCAAACGATCAGCTTTGAGTCTGATTGGACACACAGGTGCTGACAGGAAGTGACCAGAGGCAAAGCACAACATTGAGGGCAGTTCTTGAGAGCTCTAATCAGTATAGAAACCATCTTATAAGTCGTCGTTATCAAACAAAAACCATCGTCATTACCATCATCATCATCAATAATATGGAGACCATCATCATTAAGTTAGTAGGTATTCATGAAAGAGCTGGGTCTTTAGCTTTTTCTTAAAGGTGCAGAGGGACTCTGCAGATCACATGGAGTTTGGAAGTTCATTCCACCACCAGGGGGCGACAGAGGAGAAGAGTCTAGTCAGCGTCTTAGGACCCTGTTGTGAAGGTTGGATCAGACGTCTATCTTGCATTTGCTTAATTGAGACACTGTGTTAATGAGGGAGCTGTGTGACATGGTAACTCTGCAGCTGTGCATAGAATTACGAGAGGTACGAGTGTTAAGTTTGTTGGGTTTAATCGGGTTTCAACTCTGAGGTGGATGGTTTTCATGAAGATATCAGTTTCTTCGTTCAGGGCTGATGTTTCTGCTTCTCACTCTTCTCTGTTTTATCTTATAAAGATTTGATTTATTGCTGATGAACATGATACATATTTTACCTCGGCTGAGGAGGTTTTCATAACGATGGCAGCAATATTATATCGTCCTCCATTTCTGTTTCTTACACCTAATTCTCTCTTTTTCATATTCTTGCATATAATTAACCTGTTAAGTTATCTGCTGGTGGAGGGTCGGTGATGGTTAATGATCTCACCTTAGATGTAAATGTATTCATCAAGAGCTGCATTTTTGTATAATGCTCTTATAATTAAAATGTCCCGATAATGGGAGATTATTTCCCATGTTGTTGAGCATGTTGCCTCTTTAGATGGAATAAAGCAACAGATCCGTGGGAGATTTTAATTTTGTTGTGGTTTCATACACGGGTGATCCTAGGGGTCTTCAAAAATCAATTAGGGGCCCTCCAACGAGCATTCATCACCATCATGTCTGCCAGAGTCCTGACGCTGACTCCTCTCCTCTTCCTCTTTTTGTCATGTTTCTTTTTGTCATTGGATAATGCATGCGACGCTTAGCAGGGAGTGTTTGTCTAGTTTGAATTGCATACGTATGTTAACATGCTCACCATCTCATTTTTACAGACAGTAAAGAAAACATAAGCACAGAAGACAAGAACATAAAGCTAGAAAACATGGATGCACAGTCTAAAATACTTTTCTGAAACCGCCTTTTCAAATATTTAACACACAAAGAGATGCATGAGACGTTTTGTTGAGCCTTGCACTCAGTGTATTGGGAGCTGCTGCTCTAAAAGGAAACATATCTGTTTGTTCACTAAATTCACCTCAAGGCAGCTTTCATGAACTTGTTAGTGATGATGATGGATGGGCAGGTGTATTTAGTGTAATTTTTAAAGTCAAGTGCTCTTATCCTGTTTTAATATAATGTATGAATGTCACTGTGGACTAGTGTGATACTATTATTCAGTGGTTGTGTACTGTCTTACTGTTGTGATGACGTTGTTAGTGTATGTTTTGTTTCTTCACAGAGACGTTGTCTCTGTCTCCTGCCCAGGGACTACAGATGTAAATTAGCTTACAGCTAACTCTGGTGCAGCTAATTGGCTGTACACTGTCCCTGTCAAAATAAACAAATAAATAATTTAAAAAAAATAAAAAAACATTCCCGCTCGCCTCAGTGTAAATTGGACTGCACATCTTGATGTTCAGTCAAGACACTCCTTCTTGGAGCTTTTCTCCAGATATAAATCGGATATTGTCGCTGCAACTTTTTTACCTGTTTTAGATGGTGATCTTTCGTACATGCACGCCTCTGCTCAGTGTCTCCATATGGTTGATACAGCCTACCATGCATCCTTGAGGTTCATTACAAATTGTAAAGCTCTGACTCAGCATCGTGAGTTGTACTCTCGGGTTGGATGGCCCGCTTTGGCGACCCGTAGGCTCATACACTGGTACACCTTTATAAGGCAATTCTTGGTGTGCTTCCTCTCTATCTGTGTGTTTTTATCATGCAGAGAAGTACCGGACAGTATTCTTTGCGTTCTCAGGACCTCTTTATACTCTTTGTCCCAAACGCTCGGACAGAAATTGGGAAAAGGGTTTTTGGGTACTCTGCACTCTCAGCCTGGAATCTGTTGCAGAATGACTTAAAGCTCAAGGAGCTGGTGTCCTTAAATGTTTTTAAATCTAAAATGAAAGACATGGAAGCAGATTCTATAGGATGTTGATGTTTTAGCTCGACTGTTTGAACGACTGATTCCCAGATATGACTCATAGATGGTTTCTATTTTAATCCAAAATGTTGTGCTTTGTAAATTGTACTTTGTCTCTCTTTGTATTTCCGTCTGTAACTTTGTGTTTTTGCTGCTGCCTGTCTCGGCCAGGACTCCCTTGAAAAAGAGGTTTTTAATCTCAATGGGACAAACCTGGTTAAATAAAGGTTAAATTAAATAAATAAAAAAAATATATATATATATGTGTAAAATGTGGCAATAAACTGCTGTAATATGCAAGGGACACAAACTGTCTAGACAATAAAGTGACTGTCAGGGTAGTTTACATTTTCTCCTGCTCTCATGAGTTTTCACTCCTTTTAATGTGGACTTTGTATGTTTCATTAAGTATTTTTTACAACGGGCACAGTATTAATCTGTCAGGTTCAGCACATCTCATAATATGAATGTCTGTAAGCACTGCTTCTCCACTCCAACACTACTTACATGTAAAATAATGTTTACTGGCTTCATTAGTTCTGTTGCTTTCCTCTTTTCCATTCTTTGTTTCATATATTTTCTTCTCGTGTACCTTTTCTTCTGTTGCATTCTTCTGTTTGTGATTAATGTTAGCTGCAGGTCCTCTTGCTTTATAATGAGGTATCCGTGTCTGAAAGAAATATTGCGCATGTCACAAACAAAGTACTGAAAACATGCAGACAAATGAGCAAGCAGACCCAAAAACAAACTGCAGAAAAAGTATTTGAAAAGTTAATCAAAAAAAGTTGCAAAAAAATTCTGAATGATGCTCACGTATGAGGTTGCCATTTCCAATCCCTTAGTATAACATGACATTTAGACGTGATGCATATTTGAATGCAGCCAGAAATGTAACTCAAGGACCTCTAGGGTCTGGAAAAAAAAAAAAACTGTTAACATTAATGTTGATATTGATCGATACAACTGTCACACGCTCGGACACAAAAATAGACTTCCAGGCGTGCGTGGGTATTATAATAACTTTTAGTTGATGCTGGAAATAAAGACAAATCAACTCAGTGTGGCTGCATACTGCTGGACATCTCGGTCTACTGAATCATGTGTGTGCATTACACTCTCTGTCACTCTAACACGATGCAGTAAATGTTGACATGCGCTGTAATTCCTACAGACGCTTGATAATAGTTTGCACAATTTCACTGTAAGCGGGCTTCACGTGGCTTAATTACCTTTTCTGAACATGCAAAGCACAGCAGGTGCAGCTCTCTTGAAGGTCACATATAAAAGAAATTCACTCTGTAGGGACCATTGTGGCCATTGAGCCACATGAAATGAGGTCGTGTGGATGAAAAATCCATTAGTGGAGACTGGCCCTTAGAGAGAGACAGGTGTGCTGAACATTTTGGTTCTGTGTGACCGACCACACAGATTTATGTTCAAGAAAACTTTTAAGTCGATGTCAAATCTCTTCATCTCATACGCTCAGATCTAATCAAGTTGTCTGAAGTGATTTATGAATCCATGAAGCACTAATAATCAGGTTAGATGGAGAGAGTACGAATATAATCTTAATGAATCAAGAGCAACAGGAGACTCCAAGTCTTTATGAAATTAAAGTAAATACTGACCCATTTTTATATGAAAGGGGGCGCAGATGGCCTAGTGGTTTTGTCGCGCTTTAGGCTATAGTCTCCCAAGCGGGCGGTCGGGGTTCAAGTCTGACCTGTGGCTCCTTTCCCACTCTCTCTTTCTCCCTGGATTCCTACTCTTTCTACTCTCCTTTAGAGTAAAGGTAAAAATCCAGAAAATACATTTTTTTAAAAGAAGTCAAATAAGGACGTTAGAATCTCAAAGTTAAACACACTATCAGTGAGCTTCGTCTCACTAGCTGGAGAATAACCGTAAAGCTCCCCCTGTGTCTTCTGACAGCGAGGCTCTTAGATGTAAGAACAGATAAGGTTCAGCTTTATGTTCAGTGCTCTCCATGCTGTGGTGTTTAATCCCAGGACCTTTTCTTGCTGCCTGCTCCAAAAGTCAGGACTGAACTGGGGGAAAAAGACGTCTTAACTTTGCTGCTCTCTTTGCCTGGAACGAGTTCCAAAAAGAGCAGAAACTTAACGAGCTATTCTGATTGGATGCTTTAAAGAGGACACATCTGGCAGTAGATGTTCTCCCTGTTTTGTTTGTTGACAAACATTTGCTGTTTAGACTAGTTATTTGTGTCTAATCATGTATTTTTGTTTTGTATGTGTGTGTTTGGATGCTCGTTGTTTGTGTGAAACTCAAGTGTGCCATGTCCCAGGGGCGTGTCCAGAGGAGTGGTCAGAGGTGTCTTGAAATCTGATTTGCCACCCCAAAATCCTAAACAACCATTGGCAATATGCCTGGCCTTAAAAAAAGTGCATTTTCTGCTTTGCAGCCCTTCCATTTGTTTCTGATTATACTCTATATCAGCTGCAAAACAAGGCTCTCTCTTCACCACTGACCTTCTACGCACTCATGCCACTATGATGTTTAAGAATTAAACCAAAACAAACTGCTGTTTGACCACACTGAAGCCTCCGCTCTCCTACAGCGACACACCTCCAACCCCTACTCCACTCGCTTCTGCACAAAGAAGTTGTCAAATTGGAACACGGTAGCGCTGAGTACAGTATGATGTTCTTCTTTTCTCTAGTCCCTCAATTTAACAGATTTTATACGTGAGGGGATGAGTGGCTCGACTCATTGTTGACAGTCATGACTCATTTACAGAGGATATGCTTGATTTCTGCTGTATTTATGTGTAAAATATCGCACATTCTTACTTTTACGAGAGCTCCTCAGGGGCAAAAGTGTTGGGAGTAGTGAGGAGGACAATGGGAAGAAAGACAGAGAGATACAAACAATCACAGCTCCGATTGGCATCAACTCAAGTAAGTTTTCAAATGAAACAGCATTGTAAATAAGCAGCAGATAGATATAAGGGTACAGAAAGGAAGGACTTGTTTTACAGAGGATAAAAGGGGTCTTGAAGATGTTCTAAATTAATCATAGCCGATGTTTCAATCCATCTTGGACTTTATTTCATGCAAAGTGTGTCTGCGTGCTGAGCCCTTCTTATTTGATGTACTCCATAGATGCATCTAATCACTGATTAAGGGCTCTCACATTTTTACATGCATACTTTATTATTACCCGAGGTGAAATTCGGGCCGACATCATACTGTGTGAGTGTGTCAGAGACACACACACAGGACTCAAACACACACATGCACAAACAGGACCTGTGGACATGCACTAATGGAGAGATGTTTGTGAATATGGGCCATGTTTGTTTTGAATCAGTTTTCATGTGTTGCATAAAGTGGGGAATCTTTCCCTTTCAAAGCATCTTAAGACTAACCAGCTCCAGTGACGCGGTTTATTCCAGCATGCCTTGTTGCAGCTTGTGAAAAGGGTCTTCAAATACATAACCTGAGTCCATGGCGTCAATCTTTTCAGCCAGCTGGTGTTTATTGTTTCCAGAACATAATGGAAATACTTTTTTGTTCAAGACCTTAATGCCAGTGGCTCAGTTTTCTGGTGTGACACTGGTCCTGACAGGTTAATCCTCTTACTGAAGATCGGGCTCAGTGAAGAATTTAAAAAAAAAGCCATTCATAGCTGAGAGCGTATTATGAAGCGTTTCAGTCTGTTTGGTTGAACACAGTTGCATCATTTCACTCCAATTGTACAGTGTAAAGATTTTCTCCCAGTTGTTAAAAACGATGTAAGGTAAGTCGGTAACATGATGATCTCCTCAGCAGGGAGTAACATCGATAACAAAAACGAGTTTCTGAGCGCAGCAGCTGCTCCTGCATTACGTAAACTCAGCAAACAGGCTTGCCTAGATTTTAGCAGAGCTCCTGGACTTAATCTCAGGCGCACAGCTGACGGTCCACACTTCTTGACAATTTCTCCTGCTTTGACTGATGTGAACAAAGGTTTGGCTGATAATAACAACACTTACTTCCAGGAGTGAGCTACAAAGCGCAGCTCGATCAGATGAAAAAAACACTCCTCTCGTACTTTAAATTGTAGCCACAGACCCAAAAGCCTCTCTCTCTCTTTCCATACTTCACATACACCTTTTCACACATGCATTAACACACTTAAGGTGGCACTGTGCAACATCCATAATCCCTTTTATACACTCGTGCACATTAAAGAGGACATATGATCCCCCTCCTCCACCTTTTCAAACAGTCCCCTGTGGTCTAAATGAAACATCTGTGCTGTGCTTTGGTCAAAATATAACATGAATCAAGCACCAGAGGAGGTTTGTGACCCTGTATAAACCAGCTCTCTCAGAACGCTCCGTTTTGGTGTGTGTGTCTCTTTAAATGCAATGAGCATTTACATCTTTACATCTGTATTAGGAAAAATAGGTTTCTGAACATATCTAGTTCAAAGATTCTCTTGTTATCAACTTAATAAGTGTTCTGAGATTCCCCATGAAAAGCAGTTCTTCAAATTCCCAGCATTGCGAGTTACATTTACTCATGTCTGCTATAGAGCCCTGAGCGTATGGAATAGCCTTCTGCTCAGTTAAACTTATCATGTTTCTCCTTACAGCTGTATGTAGCATCTGTTTGTAGCTCGTCCTTGTGCTTTAAGAGTTGCCAGACATCTTCTCTGGAGCCTTATAATGCTAAACACTTTGCGATAATGACAAGAAATGGGTCCAAACAACCTCTGTAGTAGCACTTATCAGTCCCAGCCCTGCAGGACACGCAGTACAGCTGCTGTTTTTCTTTACATAATTACATTTACATGGCGTCCCAGGTAGTTCCTAAACAGATGACTAGATTGAAAACCAGCAAGGACTCCGGGTCGCAGAGACCTCAATTAAATTTTGCAAGCAACGTCTTTGCTTTTGTAATTGTAATTCAGGGCTGATGACTGTTCCGAATGAGGTCACGTCTGTTCATACGTCTTTGAATAGATCTTAAGTTCGTAAGTTAAGTTTGAAAAACATTCCCAGCAAAGTGTGGCAATCCACAGTGGAACATAAAGCCTTTACCTTTACCTTGTGTCAGGCGTCGGAAAGATGGATGGTGTGTGGTTGTTATCTGAAGGAAATGTAATTACATTTTGTCTTTAGTCCCCTCTGTGTATCTGCAGTCATGTTAGTACTCTGTTTATAATAATAAATAAATAATGTATACTTTCTTGATCCTGTGAGGGGAAATTCATACACTCTGTCTAGTTAACATGCTACACAAACATAGGCTGAAAGATCCTATGGACATGCACTAATGGGCAGGTTTCAGAGTGAGGGGGCTCTGTGGGTGCTCTTGAGCTGGTGGGGGGGTTAGGTGCCACCTCAGCAGTGCTCAGGAAGTGGACTGGCACCTCTCCAGCTACCAGGCCAATTTCTGGACTTGGTCCGTGTTGGGACTTGAACCAGCGACCCTCTGATTCCCAACCCAAGTCCCTACAGACTGAGCTACTGCCGCCCCAATAAGGTCATAAGGTCATAAGGTCATAAGGTCAACTTCAAATAGCTTCCACTCTACATCCTCTTCCTCCTATTTTCATCAACCTGAAAATTGATCTGTAGGCCCTACTGACGCCATCACTTTTTTAATTACTGGTTCGGTTGTTCATTTGTCTGTTTTTTTTTATTTATCTTGTGTCTATCATCATTAAAATATGATGGTCTCAAATGAATCAGCCTTTGAAGCTCAAAGTGAAGAACTTCAAAGTCATTTAAGCCGGGGCATACACCGCACGATTTCAGGCCCATATTTGCCGTTAGTCGTGCAGTGTTCACTTAAGGCACTGATCAGCTGTTCAAGACCAGTCGGATGTTTGTCATTTTTGGTACACACTTGCAAAACATAGCGGACAACCAGGAGGTCCTTGCAAAGTGTTTTTTTCTTTTTTACTGTAAATAAGCATACCAGAGTGCTCATTCATAAGGTAATGCGAGTACTCAAGCAGCCCATCCCTAAGGCTATATTGGACTTGGGGAAGTTAACGCTTAGATCGAGTACTCTTCCGTAAAGATCCTTCTCTAGCGATGCATATCAAAAATAAGAGGAAATATGTAAGGTTTCATTAGATTTCACATGCATTTATTTTATTTTTTAGGTTTATTTTTTGAGCTTCTTACCTTTATTTGACAGGACACAGGATAGAGTAAGAAATTGGGGATAGAGAGTGGAGAAGACATGCAGGGAAGGAGCCAGCCTGTTATTGTCCCAGTGGTCGGTGTGAGTCATATTCCTGTAAACTTTAATATTCCCTTTTCTGCACTCTCCAGCAACTCCCCTTTGTCTTTTGTGTCATTTTGTGTTAGCATGATGTTGTTGTCCACAGACTTGATATGTTCCATGAGGAAGTGATATTCACATATCCAAACTAAAGCTGTTAAAGAAGCAATGGGCCAAGTGCCCTTTCAGAAACCATTAAAAGGCCATTTGATCTACTAATAAAAATTGTCTCTTCTTGGAAAGCCTTGATTCTCAGTGGTGTGATTCTCAGAAGGTGAGAATAGATCTGAAGAATCTGAATTTGTTAACCCTTCCCTGATTTCTTTGGCCGAGTAGGATTTTAGATATTTTCAACGTCTGACCATCCGATTCCTATTTTCCTTATTTAAAAAACTATAATTGACAGCAAAAAAAGTCAATTTAAAAGACATTTAAAGGCTTTATATGCAATTTTTTGATCCAGCAGATGTCGCCCTTGAGCACCAGCATGAAACCAAAACAACTCGCGCTGCATTGTTGTGTTAGCATGCTAATGCTAGCGATCTTTATTATGCTGGTATCTTCACACTGCATGTAAATTTACCTGAAATGAGCGTGATCTAGAAACACAGTTAAGCAGTGAGTACAGTATGTTATTCTTCTTTTCTCTAGTCCCTCAATTAAACAACTTTTATACGTGAGGGGAGGAGTCAGCTGGCCGTCCGGGCGATGTAAACAAAGTGAAGATAGGACTCTGAAAACTCTGAAAACATCACAGACAGTGGGACTCGGGTGTTACACCCATTGTAGACAGTCATGACTCACAGAGTTATTTTCAGAGGATATACTTGATTTCTAGAATATTTAAGTGTGAGAAATCGCATATAAAGACTTTAAAGTGTGTGACATTTTAAAAATAGCAGAAATCGAGTATATCCTGTGAAAATAACTCCCGCTGTCTGTGATGTTTTCCGAGCCGTATCTACACCTAGTGTTTACATGGACGGGATATAAAAAGATCAATTGTTCCAGGGAACCATCATAACACGATCAAACACAAACTAATCGTTAAAGAGAGACGTGTCTCCAAAACATGCAGAAAAAGTTGAGTCTAATTAGCCGTGTCAGAAAATCCGATATGATTCAAAATTGGTCGACTGAGGGAGGATAAATGAGGGCAAGGTTAACGTGGCACTCTTAAGACCTTCACTCAATTCAGTCCAGATTTTCCCTGTTGAATGTTTTCATTAAACATTTCCTAAGAAAGCAGAATAAGATGTGTGTGTGTGTGTGTCTTGAGTGTCAGTGAGTACACTCTGCCGTTTTGTTACTCAATGATTCATTACATTGTGCACACTGGAGAGACAGAAATTCTCAGATGTGTTTTCTCTCCAAGAACAAGCGCTCAGATATCTCCCTATAAAAGTAAAACTTTATCTTGAATTGAATTTCCTCTAAGAGTAAGGATTATGTCTCTGGTCTGTGAGTTTCACTCTCTGTGTTTACTGTGTCGATGGTTTTGGCAGGTGTTGATAGACGGTCAAAAAAAGTTGGCAGAAGAGATTTGAATCTGCCTAATTATTATTCAGCATTTGTGTTGAAACACAGTCACATTCAGAAGCTTATCAAGACATGCCAGAGCTGCCGTCTCTTTACCACCATCGCTTTGATCCCAGCTGATAGAGCCACAGCTGCTGAGCTCTGTGAGATTTGAATTCCACTATCAAACAGTGTGCGGTGAGTGTGTGTGTGACGGACCCCCCGCTGACTTCTAACCACTGAATTGTAACATGCTAATCATAAATCCAAATATAGGAGGGGGGGGGCGTTTCACTGCTCCATCCGTCATAGTGCTGCACATGAATTTATTTTACTGCTCTTACCTTCTTATTGCTGTTATCTTTTTATTTGCTTTTAGCTCTTTTAGTTTCTTACATCTTTTTAAATCTTTGGTCCTCTTGGTCTCAGCTCGTGTTGTTGGGTTCTTGTGTTGCCTGGGTTCTTATGATGGTTCTTATGATGGTTCTTGTGATGGTTCTTGTGATGGTCGGGTTATATATGTCTGTTGGGTATCGTGCACTTTGGGTTCTTTTCTGTTGAATTGTATTTAATTATTTTTAGTATTTTGCATTTGTTATGTTCTTGCTGTTGTTAATGTTCTTCTGTGTTCAGTTTAGTTTGTTCTTGTTTTTGCTGTTTGTCAAAGCACTTTGTAAACCTGTGTTTTTAAAAGGTGCTATAGAAATAAAGTTATTATTGTTATGAAAAATGTAAATCTTAATATAGGAGGGAGGACGACGAATGCTTTGAACATCAGAAAGAAAATGGTTAGATTTCCCACATATTGTTGATCATGTGCATATGAAGATACTGTGTGTGAGATTGGTCTCCATGTATGCGGGCTGCACAGAAAAACAGTGTATGAAAATCAATCTTTATTTGTATCGCACCAATTCATAACACATGTTTCTCAAGACGCAGGTAACAGATCGTACTCTTTGTTATATTTTCACTCACACATTCATACGAGTTTAGCTGTAAAAGTAGAGACAGTCGTCATGGACCTCACGTCAGCAGGTAGTTTGTTCCAGAGAGAAGGACCACAGTTAATAAACCCCCCCCTCTTTGATCTAATTCTGTGTATGGCTAAAAGACCTCCACCTGATGACCTGAGGGTCCGGGTCGGGTTGTAGTCTGTGATCAGGAGCTGAACCACTGAGAGCTTTATGGACCGATAAGAGGATTCTGAAGGGGATTCTGTGATGTAAGGGGAGCCAATGGAGGGGTTTTGAGGACTGGAGTGATGTGTTCAAATGTTCTTGTACGTGTCAGGACTTTTGAAAAGTCTTCATCTTTGTTTCTGGATAGTACATTATATATGCTTCCTCTGGGAAATATTACGAGGAAACACTCCATACAGTTTCATTGTTATGCAAATGATACTCAGCTTTATGTATCAATGAAGCCCGATGGCACCAGTCAGTTATGTAAGCTAGAAGCGTGCCTTAAGGACGTTAGGACCTGGATGACCAGACATTTTTTGCTACTTAACTCAGACAAGACTGAAGTTATTGTGCTAGGCCCTAAGAACCTCAGAGAGACTTTTTCTAGTGATTTGACTGTCCTTAGTGACATCAGCCTGGCATCTAGCACCACCGTTGGGAATCTAGGAGTTCTTTTTGATCAAGATATGTCCTTTAGCTCTCACATCAGGCAAATTTCAAGAACAGCCTATTTTCACCTTCATAATATATCCAAGCTCAGGAATATCCTGTCGCAAAATGATGCAGAAAAACTAGTTCATGCATTTGTTACCTCCAGACTGGATTATTGTAATTCTCTTTCGTCTCTAAAGACTCTTCAACTTGTCCAGAATGCTGCAGCTCGTTTACTGACCAGAACTAGGAAATGGGACCACATTACTCCTGTGTTGGCTTCTCTGCACTGGCTCCCTATACAGTCTAGAATAGAATTCAAAATCCTTCTTCTCACCTACAAAGCGCTAAATGGCCAGGCACCATCTTACCTGAAGGAGCTACTAGTGCCGTACTGTCCCTCGAGAGCGTTGCGGTCCCGGAGTGCAGGCCTGCTGGTGGTACCTACAGTCTCTAAGTGTACTATGGGGGGTAAAGACTTCAGTTATCGGGCTCCTCTCCTCTGGAATCGTCTTCCAGCCGGGGTCCAGGAGGCAGACACATTCTGTATTTTTAAGAATAGACTTAAAACTTTCCTTTTTGATAAATCTTTTAGTTAGTGCTGGTGTAGACCAGCTCTTAGTTATGCTGCTATAGGCTTAGACTATATAGACTATAGACTACCGGGGAAACTGGCACCTTGAGCTCCTCTTTCTCCCTCTCTCTCTCTCTCTCTCTCTCTCTCTCTCTCTCTGCATATACAGTACATCATATTACTGCATGTATCTATCTGTAAATCTCAGTCACTAACCACCTACTTTCCTGGGAGCTCTTGAGCTCTCTTAGGCTCCTCAAGATCATTGGTTGACGGCCTGCCAGAACAACACCCCCCCCACCCCCCTCCCAACCGGATCATTGGTTGACGGCCTGCCAGAACAAATCTTCCAATGTACCTGTACCATCCTGTAACTGTGCGAAAGGCCATAAACATCACATCTAATCTATTCAGGAACAACATCAACAAAGTGACAGTATATCAAAAGCTATAACGGGAAAATTTACGATACAAAGGGGTATTTGGGTGAATGATCAGCAGATTCAAAGCACTTTTTACATACATCTAAAGCCTAGCCGAAATGCTAATGTTTAAAACATAGGAATACCATGTATATACGATCGTAAGCCCTTTTGATGTTGCATCCAGGGGATCTCTTGTGATGTAGAAATAGTGTTTCATGCCAGTGTTGAATGCTGCACATACATGCAGGAAGCTCAGTCTGTCTTTCCTCAAATGGACATTTAGACCCTGAGTATGATGTCAAAGCTCCACAAACTTTAAATAACCATCACATACTAACTGTTGAATGATTGGAAGCAGATCCTTTTTGCATGCTGCAATCTAATCATTTTGAGGTTCTGCTAATGTGCCGAGCTGGTTCATTCTTAAATTCTGTCACCGTGCTGTGGAGCCGGATAAGCCTCCTGAATCTGCACCAAAAAAGATCAAAAGTTTCATTCATAATCGCAAAACGCAGCCTCCGTAATTCTCGACCGTGAGCAGAAAAAATAACTCTTAAAATCTTAAATAAAAATGAACTCAATGACCAAGACTCAGACTCACAGACATCAGGAGATGACCTTTGTGTTTGATCATTTTTAAGGCTTTTTCCTTTAAAAATGACAGAGTTTGAAGATTAGAAGGGAATAGAATCATTCTGAGGTAATGGTAGAAATTTGCACATAGTTTTATTTTGTTATATAACTTTACATCTATCTCTAGCAAAGTATTTTGTATTTAATCTTTCATATTTAAGACTAGTAATGCTTAGTTAAATCCTGGTTGTATATATTCCCATTCTTAGTTTTGATATTTTTAGTGCTTATTTACTTTGTATTTAATATTATATTGTGTTTCAATTTTCTAATATTGTGTTTTTTTGCTGATATTGTGTGTTTGGATAACCTGCTGCTGTAACGCCACAATTTCCCAGTTTTGGATCAATAAAGTAATTCTATTCTATTCTATTATTCTATAAGGATGCTGGCATTGTACGATTGTTCGGTCACAAACCCAAAGACCTCAAAAAAACTAAACTTTGAATGTCTCTTTCATTGCAATCCATCCCATAGCGGTCCAAATATTTAAATAAAAAGGCCAATCTTGATAACACTGCAGAAAAGGTCAGAGGAACCAGAGTCACTGAGATTGATGTTTGCTCGGGCTTTGAATCGGTTTCAACCTTTTCGGCAATACATTCAGTCGGAGATATTTCACTGTGAATCGCTGATGTCACTCTCAAGGAGCGCAGCAGGAAATGTTGAAGGTCACTGAAGGAGGATAAATTTGTGTGACAGGATCCACGGATGTCTTTGCCAATGTTCAGGTTAATCCTTCCTGTTATTACAGATGTTTCAGTGTCCAATAAAGAGGCGGACCAAGCAACCCATCTCATACACGGTTACTATGGATACAATAAATAATACCTCTGATGACAGCACAATACTAGAATGCATGTTGTGCTGCTAATCATAAATAGCCTGTTTTTGAAATGCAAATCCACACTTCTACATTTAATGCATGTGCATGTTTGATAGTTACCCTGCAGAGAAGACGCACGGCTTTATTTGTACATTCAACATTTACCATCAAAACAAAAGATGTGTGAGGGTCCTAAAGACCAACCAAACACACTTAATGTCATTTTGTACCCCATGAAACGACTGAACAGTGATATAATGCTTCATGTGTATCCTTGTGTGAGTTCATAAAGGACTGCATACAAACATAAAAGGGGAGCCATACATCAAAACGAGCTAATTAACCCTTCTATAGGATGTGGTCCTTCTATCTTATTTTTCATGTGTTTAATCCTGTACAGAACCGCCAAACACTGGAATTAACACAACCAAAGAGAATCTAAATTATTAATCTTTGTGTCAATATCTCACACACCAGTATTTATTACAAACCCGGCACATGGCACAGATTCAATGGTATTAGATCTTACATCTCCTGCAGCGTTTAACTGTTGTATTAGTCAGTCCCTCCAGGATTTCGCAGACTTTTTTGGGGATTGTTGCGGCCTACAATTCCTGATTTCGCGGCAGCTTTTCAAGAAAATTGCAATGCAAGTTGCACTCACACGCATGAGCGCGCGCACACACACCATTTGTTTCGCAATCAGACAAGCTCTATCCATGCTTATTTATTTAACTCACCTTGCTACCTTCAGCACTTGCAATCGATCCATTTGCAACAGCCTCTGTCACTGTGATTTGTCTTGTATGTTGTATGTCTGTGCGTTTCAGTCATTCTCCTAGTGTGTTTTGCGGTAGATCGATGACTTTCGTTTGTGTTCCACCACAGTCAAATTTGCAGAAAAGTTGCGGTGATTGGACAAAATTGCAAGGTCGCCCAGAATTCGTGGGGATTGGTTGAATTTGCCTCAATTGTTGCGATTGCAACATCGCAACTTCCTGGAGGGACTGATTAGTGAAGTTGCATGCCGCATTCTTGAGTTCAGTCTGTCTCTGAATAAAAGCTTAAAATCTGCGGTGTAAATAGCAACGTGCCCGCTTGCAGGCACACCTGGCTCTTTAAGGGAACATGATCTCTGGCACTCTGATTGGTTCGAATCATTTCTTAAAAGTGGAGCAGGCAAAAGATGGCGAGAGGATGGACTCCCTTGTCTCCCTGCTTGTTGTCTACCCCCCTGTGTGCACTAGCCCACACTCAATCAAGCTTTTTGTGCCTTTATTGAGGAGATAGGACAGTGGATAGAGTTGGAAATCATAGAGAGAGAGAGAGAGAGAGAGAGAGAGAGAGTGGGGAATGACATGCGGGGAAAGGAGCCACAGGCTGGATTCGACCCTGGGACCAAAGCCCCTGTACAATGGAGCGCGTGCACCCACCACTGCTCCACCAGCGCCCAATGAACTGTCAATGTTATGCATTGAATAAACTGAACTACGCCTTTTTGGTAGACGTCATGTTGAATGTGCATGCAGACAAAATGCACTGAAAGTCTGACAGTATTGATTTGAAAGAGGGCTGTGCCGATGTAATCATATATTATCCTAATATCCACATTCCAGCTGATCACCTTGTGGTTTGTCGTGGGCACTGAGCGGTTAATGACGTTGACATGCAGATCATGTTGACTCTGATCACAGAGGGGATGAGGTCACAGAGCGCTTCATCCTCATTGTGCTGATTGGCACTGACTCACCCTGACTTCCTGTTTTCAGATTCGCAAACACATTCAGACAACTTCATTACTGCTGGAAATTAAAAAAAGAAAGAGGTTGCTTTTTCTCCTAGCCACATGATAATACTGATCACTGTCGTCATGGCTACAGTTACCATGTCACACAGGTAAACTGTTTCTTTTGCAATAATATGAATTCCCACCAGATATATGTCTTTAAAATACATAAGCAGAGATTATGGAAATGTCGTTGGGACGTAGATAATCATCCTAAATAATCATTACCTGAGAAAAAGCAGCAGATGACGACTTCAGGTTTAACTGGAGACTGAAGTTGTGAGTTGTCAGAAAGCAGCTGGATTGTAAGGAAGGTAAAACACTTTGATGAAGTCCTTGAACCTGGACTGGCACGTGTGGAAACTTGTGAGCCTGCCAGAGCTGGATTAAGGCGTTTGCAATCCCTTAAAACCATCCGGGCGTTTTTGCTGCTAGTCTCTCTTGTATATATTATTGTAAACAGAGTATTTTTTTAGGGATTCAGACTTTTTCCAGATATTTTAAGTGGACTGTGAAAGTGCATCCTTGGATTTTGGTGACACTGACTTACAGTAAATCGTAAATTGTCAACCAAACCTCAACGTAGAGAAGAGCAGAAGAATTTAATAGGAAACTTTTCTTTGGTAGACAAAGTTAGTCAGGGACAAAATGTTTTTTGAAAACTCTGGGGGAAAAACGCTTGACTGTGAATCTTGAGCTGCACATTTATGACATGATGTAGGCGGCTGTGGCTCAGTTGGTAGAGTTTAAATAATAGCACATTTGTGCCAGTTGACCTGCACTAACTATTCCCAGGAGGGTGAGATAAGTCGACGACGAGATGATGTTCCCCCTCACAGGAAGTATATAACTGGGATGATCAAATGATACACCGACAGTCATTTTAATATGACCACACGCTCAGCTTTGATGTGACCTAAAAAAATATTTTCTTCTGCCCAGCAACAGGGGCACAGTGGATGCCAGATGAGTAGATCTGAAATAGATTTGCACTTGAGCGTCACCTCTCTAGTTTAAAATGTAAAGAGCAGTAATAAGTGTTGTTAATGTGGGTGTCTGGTAGTAGAGGTGTGAATCTCAGGGTAAGTCACAATATGATAACATACCATACAATACAATATAATACGATATGATACTGTGGCCCACAATGGAAGGTCGGGGGTTCAATCCCCAGCTCATGCAACCACATGTTCAGTGTGTCCTTGGGTAAGACACTTAACCCCAAGTTGCTCCTGCACAGCGGCCCCTGAAATCTGTTCAGTTTTTTGCTTGAATAAAAATATTGATATTTGGCACCAGTGAATATGATGATTGTATCCCACAAGTAAGGACAATAACAATATTGATGTTTTTGTCCAAAGCCTTTCTGGTTAAACTACAAACTTATCTTTCCTGCATTGAACTTTGACAATTTTTTTTATAAAGCACACATTCAAAAGAAGGTCATGATTATATAACAAGCTAAAGGTACCAAAAGTCTGCTTTCGGTTGATTTAAAGGGAAATTAAATAAAAAAATATCCAATCACAGCTGCTCAAATTATTTGCAAAGCCAGTGTCTTCATGTTTATTCAATCTCTAAAACGATTATAAAGCAAGAAGAACGGCCTTGATCTTGTCCACAGCAAAAAATGAAAAAGCTCATCAGTCCATCACAGAAGAGTGAAGGGCGAGAAGAACTGTAATGTGTGCACAGAAGTCTGATAGAAAAGAGACTTTGAACAACCTCAAATTGAATTTTAGAGGAAGTCGATTTATTGTGAGGGGCATGTAAAAGATTGTAACCTCTTGCTTTCTCTCGTTTTCTCTCTTCCAGGAGATAATAACGGATGGCCACATCTTTTCGACAAGTATTTTGGAATGCCGAGCTCAGACACAGGGACCAGGTCCAATTTATGCCGTGAGTATCCTGGTTCTTTGATTATTCATATTTGTACTGTTGTACTGTTGTTCAATCTGTTCCGGAAAAAGCTTTCCTAGATTCCCTCCCTCTTCTATAATAGGGCTGCCGATTGAATCTGCTTTAATGACCAGTGTAAGGTTGAACCATTCATTTGTCACAGCTGAGATATCATACATATTCTCCCAGGGACCTGTTAAAAACTTTCTTGTGAAGTTACTGAGGTTTATCAAATTTGCTTCTAGTCTTTATCTGTAAGTGAGAAGCCAGGAAAGGGGTCATTCCCTCATGACTCCAACTGGTTTGCTGGGTTGATTTTGTGGATGTTTGGTGAGCTTTCTTGGGGAGGTAAGAATACAGTTCTGGATGCATTAGACTTCTCCCAGACAGATAAATATCACGCAATCCACTTCTATTGATTTTTACATGAAGCCCTTTTTTGAAATTCAGAGTGACATGACGATGCAAAAAAACTGAAAAATCAAAGTCGACTTCAGACATTATTTTTTAAACTCTTTAAAGGAGCAAAATTTAACTCTGACACCTGGTGTTTAAAATGGGTACTGCAGTCCAAATTGTAAACATTGTAGAGAGCTGTCTCCCCCCCCCCCCGCCCCCTCCTCTCTAGAGTTGATGCTCACTCAGGTCACCATGTGGTGGACTCTGAAGCTTCAGTGTTTATCCAGCTCTGCATGGGTCTGTAAACCTTTCTGTGTTCTAACCTCTCTCCATTTTTCAAAAGCATCTCCAATATTGATCCTAGTTTGAGCACGTTTCTGCTCGTGGAGCTTATTAGAAACATGCAGAGGCTTTTTAGGTCGGGTACAATCACTTCTATCTGAACCACTTCTCTTGCTCGCTTCCATCGCTGCAACACCTGTTGGTTTGACGTTCAAAAACACTGTTCCCTTTCGTCCGTCTGGCATGTTTAATCACCTTTCAGATAACTTATTTCCTTTGAGTTGAACTGCAGCATTTTGCCTTAAGAGAGTCAGGGGAAGCTCTGGAGTTAGAAACTAAACTGGAGGGATTTGTGCCTCTATTTTCCTCTCTTGAAGAAAACAAGTTCCAGCCAGCTGCTACTCAAACTTCAATCTTTTTCCTTCTTTCTATCTGGGGATTAAAAGAGCACTCCTACAGACAATCAAAACCCAGTCCATCCAAACCCTAAGAGAGAGAGAGGAGTTATACTCAAAAGAACCTGTTTGTGCAACATGTTGTGCGACCACATTTGAAATCAGAAGTGTCTAAAGTTGTTCTGAGGGCTGCAGTCAAAGGCAGAGAGAGAGATAGGCTGACCATAACCGAGAGAAAAGGCAATAAAGGCCTCTCCTGGAATGCATTCACGCTGTTTCTGTGAAAAGGATGAGAACGTTAGGAAATAAAAAAAGAGAGAGCGAGAGAGGATGTTCACAGCCTGCCTCTTATCTCTCCTCTGCACAGAGGAATCTCAGCTGAATCACAGTGTGAAGTCGGGACGGAAATTGGATTATTAGTTTGAGAAATGACTATAACTAAAGATTATTAAAAAAAAAAAATCTCGTTCCAGTTTCTAGAGTGGAACATATTAAGACCGACCCTGCTCATTAAAGAATTCCCACTGGAGAAGATGGATTTTTTTAGGGGTCTTTTTATGCTTTTATTGGATATGCAGCCCCTCACATACAGAAAAAAAATATTTTTTATGTATTCCTATTTTACACTGTTTCTGTTTCTTGACAGTATGGATACTGCTTTCACTTTGGTTGCTGTCATTCTATTTGTATACTTACTGTAATGCATCAATAACACCAAAAGACAAATTCTTTCGACATGTAAACCTCTTGGTATTTGTTGTTATGGATGTAATCTCAGTGACGTCACCCATTGGTTTCTGAAGGGGGAAATGCTGTTCTCACACAAACTTTCAGTCAACGAATCGGGTAAAGATCTGGAGCTGAGGCCAGACTAAAGCCTCCTGACAGACCTCTACAACGTGCCCACGAGTCTGATTAGCTCATGTCTCGATCGGCACACACTGTACGGGGGGGTAAAGGTTTGTCAAGAGGCTTAAAACCCGCCTCAGCTCCAGCTCTCAGCCTGTCGTTAGGTCGAATGAAAGTTAGGCTGAGACAGCATTTCCAGCATGGCGGCTGCCTTCAATTGGACTCCAGGCTTCAATCATTAATATTTACAGACTTCCTCCTCATGCTGTTAATCATGTTGTCTGTCTTCTTCCCCACTGCAGCAATTTAAAACACTTATGTAGAAGTATTAAGTGTATGGTCGCTGATGGTCATGCTAAGAACTCCTCACAGGAGCATTATGGACGTTTGCCTTCATTTCGGTTTGGTTGAAATGTACTCTTTAAGTGTTATTTATCTACTGCGCTGTAGGTCATTTCTACAGTTTTACCTCCCTGCACTGGTTTTCAAACAAATCAGTTTTAATGAGCTTTCCAAATAACACATAAACTCTGACAGGTTTTCTCTCTTCCTGCAAATAAATGGAGCTAATTTTTACTGTCAACTACATTCAGTTCATTTTTGACAGCAGTATTTAATTAGTATGACATCTGTTTGAGCAGCGGTAATGCATGTGTCGCCTAAATGTTGACATATCGTGTCTGCACTAAATCACACAACATGACAACTCAATCAGTTTAGAGGAGGTCAAATTGTCCAGGTTTGTTTATTTGTCAAAATTATTCTGACACACAAGATTCAGTTATTTTTCTGAGTAAGTTTCTCTCTGCTCATGCATCCTGCTTCTCCCAATAATCTGACAGCAGTTTCAAAACAAACGCCCACGCTTCCTTCCACCTACTATTAATTCCAGCTTCTGAATGTGTACTGTAAAAAGAAATAGAAAATACACTCACTGCTGTATTTACAAAAGGAACACCCACCAGGTTTCGCCTGTTGTTGTTCTTCTTAAAGAAAGAGGATAGAAGGTTTTTGTTTACACCAACATGATCTTGAAATGACAGCCAATCACAACTTAAAAAAATAAGTTTTCTTTTACTATTAAGAGTTTCTCTGTGAGCCTGTGTGTAAGAAACGTGCTCTTCTCCGCTGTGAATATCGACTCTGGCTGTGTGAACAACATGCAAGTTAGGAAGCTTAGAGTAGCAGCAAGACACAAAGTGCTTTGACCAACAAAGCAAAGGCAGGAAATATAACAGAATAAGCATCAATAGTCAGGATACACAAAGGCAAGAACAAAATGCCAAAGTAAAAAATCAGTAAAAATACATTTATATGCAGATTTAGAGTAGAAACAGCAGCAGCCGTGAAAGTGAATAAAATAATAAAGGCACTGGGATTAATGATTATAAGAAGATTAAAGATTATAAAGGGATTATAAGAAGACGACGTCACATCACAGGAAATCAAAAAATTATTCATCATGGATGTTGCTTAGAAAATGTAATCTCAGCCTTTGTATTCTTCAGAAAAGCTGCAGGATTGACTCTTTCACACCCCACAGCATTTCTTCTGCCCTTCATCTTTCTAGTGCTGGGGATTTTCCCTGAGCTCTGCCAGTGTCGAGAGCTGGAGCTTGACTGTGACGGCGCTCAGCTTCGAGACGTCCCGGTGGTGGCTGTGAATGTAACGATGATGTGAGTGGAAAACTAAATGATGCTTCTATTCAATGTTGTGAGATTGAAGTGCGAAGGAAGTCTCCACTCTGGCTGTGAGTGTAAAGGCAGAAAAGGGCAGCCACAGATGAGAGATGACCTCGCCATCATTGAGAGTACCAGCATTTGCAATTAGATGATTTAGTGACTCAATTGAAGAGTTTAAGGTGAGACTGTGGGAGTGGAGGTGAGTAATGCGACCCACGGTCACAAAGCATGCTGAAAAATATGAATCCTTTATATTCTTTAAAGAGCTGGAATAACATGCTTGTAATTTTGTCAAATTAAAAAAAGTTTCTTTCAGACATTACGAGTAAGAGTTTTATCTTTTGAAGATATTTGAATATTTTAAAGGTCACGTGTCACACTACTTTTAAACCAGTGTAAATAAGTCTCAGAGCTCCCCAAAACATGTGTGTGAAGTTTCTTGTTCTAAATCCACTCTGATCCTGTATTTGATCATGTCTATAAACCCCTCTATTTCAGCCCTGCTCAGAACAGGCTGTTTCTGTGTCTGTAGCTTTAAATATGTAAATGAGCTGTGTCTGACCACGCCCCCTCTCTGGAAGGGCTCAGGTGGGCTCAGGCTTTCTCGCTCCATGTCCTATTGTTTACGGTGAGAAGGCAGACTCAGAGGGCAGAACAAACACCTAGCTGGGGGAGTGTCACCCACCTGGGGGAGGGGCTACTGCCCTTTGTGATGTCATGAGGGGAACATCTCCTAACGGCCTGTTTGAGCACACACTTTCTGAAAAGTGGAGCAGGCTAAAGACGGAGAGGATGGACTTTTCTCATCATTGGGGGATTTGTAGACGGACTAGAGACACATGTTGGAGTTAGAAAAACATGGTGAAGTGTATTTTTCATTATATGTGCCCTTTGAGATGCAGCATCTCATTCTTAAGGGGGTCCTAACACAATTACAACACTATAAGTCCTGTTTAGGAAATAAGAGTAAAATAGTATAAAGAGCAGCAGTAGGTCAAAGCTTGATCCAAAGGCAAGTGGACTCAGTTGAAGATCCTAACTTTCACCTCTCCTCCGAAAGGCTTCTCCAGTTCAAAGCTTCTTCCAATGAGCTGGAGCTTTGTATCTGGATTGTGACCAATTTATATAAATTTGAGAGTGTTATGTCACCTTGAAAGTCTAACAACCAGGCAATTATGTTTTAATTATAATCTCGTCTTCTTCCTCACTCATGTCATAATTTCCTTGTAATGCATAATATTAGTATAATGAATACCTTCTAGCTATTACAATCATCATTATCTTCTCCAAGTGACAGCATCGCCTCGTCTTCCTCTGAAAACTTTGCACATTTCAAGACAGCTATTAACAAATAAAATACTGGATCACACAAATGCACCTTTATTACATTTGCCTTGAGTGATTTATGTGCTCCAGTGTTTCCTTCGGATCCCGTCTTGAAGAAGGTATCCACTGAATAATTTTTTGTAGGTCTTTAAGATCCTGGCACATCAAGGAGATCGTCGCCCTAGTTGTTGCAGTGTGTCAGGCTCCTTCTGCCCCTGTCTGCATTTTTTCGGCTGATTCGACATGTTGAATCAGTGTCGGCCGGCGCGGTTGGTGAGATGAATCACTCAGATTGGCTGTTCAGCTAATCATGAGAAGAATCAGTGCATGAGAAGAAAGACAGAAGTGACGAAAGCAAGTAAACGACTTCAACTTTGTATCAGACATTATCCTCGATTAGAAGTACCTATACTGCGAGTGTTGAGCGACAGCGGTGTGGAAATGGTCTCCTCATATCATAACAACGTTTTATATATCTGCATTCTTCTCCGTCCTCGTCCTCTTCCAGTTTATCCCTTTTTGGAATGACGATTACAGACTACCGCCCCCTGCTGGCATGGAGAGTGCAAGAGTTTCCTTCTACACGACAGGACTAGCATTCTACTAATGTTTTGTTGAATCAGTTTTATCTTTTAATATCGCACAACCTGGTTTTATGTCCCTGTCTAACATTCATCACAATCTATTAAACAGGGTCATAACAATGAAGGTATAGTTTGTGGTAGTCGGGTCTGATGCAGGTTGATCTGCAGGGAGCGCTGTTAAAGTTCATTGAGATGTGTTATCTCTCCTTTGGAGTCATCTTCAATATTAGCCGCCGCAATACCATCCTGTAGGTAAAATGTATGCAAGCTGAGGGAGAAGGCATTTCTCTTTATTATTGTGATAAATTCAGACTTTTGTGATGGGTTTTTTGCAATAATCATGAAATTGCATTTGATTGAGCAGCATGAATCAAACCTCACATTAAACCATTTTCTTGATTTATGTCACATAACCTCACTGCTTTGATACATTTAGCTGCTGTACTACAACAGTTTTGATAAGCTGATTTCCAAAAGCAGATCTTAAAGCACCCTTTTTGACTCTTTGTGAAAGAAACTTCCAACAAGTGGAAAGAGAAGCCATGAACAGATGGTGTTTATCAAACTGAAACCATTTATTTACTTCAGGTTTGAGCCGTTTAAACAGTCCGCTAAATCCCAAGAATCCACAGAAAAGTAGGTAAGCTTAAGTAGAATATGAACATCTCAGTGTTTTTACAATCAGTACGTCTGAAATGGACCAGAATCAGATCTAAGTAGGGAGGTAATACTGTGTGCCATAAAGATGTGAGCCCATAGAGACGCTGTTTAAATCTTAAGAGTCCCAAAACTGACCCCCTCCATGTGCTCAATGCTACAATAATGTTCTTTGAATGGATTATCCTTCAGTCAGACTCTAATCCGTTAAAAGCTTCGGAGCCTCTTTGAGATCTTTTATCAAATGCTAAATAACAGAAGGATGTAAATGACCAGTTTTACAGATTGGATTATCTGGTAATCGTCTTATTATAAAAGACGATTGTTGTGTTTTTTATAAAGTTGGAACGTCTTCTTTAAAGTTTTGAGATATTTGCGACCTGCCTACCTAAGGTGGTTTCAGACAGGGCTGTAGGTTTTGTTTCAATATTAAGCCAGACACGTATTATATGCACATGGTGTCGACTTCTCTTCTTACAAATCCATCTAACACACACTCGACTTTTTCCGGACTAAACAACGCTTCTTCACTCTTCATTGGCTGTGTGTGTGAGAGTGAATCCTCTCAGGTCCAGCATGCTTCTGCCCGAAGAACGAGAGCAATCCACCAACAGATCAATTCATCTTTATTTGTGTGGCACCAATTCATCACAAATGTTATGTTAAGACACTTAAGAAAAAGAGCAGGGTCTTGTCTGTACTCTAAACATTAATCCACCATTCTGCACCAATTCTCCAATTCACTTAGCAGACGCTTTTATCCAAAGCAATGTACATCAGAGAGAGTAAGTACAACACAATGAAGGATCTAGAAAAGAGGAAACGCATCAGTAAACGATCAGATTTGAGTCTGATTGGACACACAGGTGCTGACAGGAAGTGACCAGAGGCAACGCACAACATTGAGGGCAGTTCTTGAGAGCTCTAATCAGTATAGAAACCATCTTATAAGTCGTCGTTATCAAACCAAACCATCGTCATTACCATCATCATCATCATCAATAATATGGAGACAAGCGTCATCATTAAGGTTGTGGGTATCCATGAAAGAGCCGGGTCTTTAGCTTTTGCTTAAAGGTGCAAAGGGACTCGGCAGATCGAATGGAGTTTGGGACCATGAGCACAGCACAAAGCAACATTGAGCATAGATCCAGTGGAGAGGAAAAACTGCCTTTTAACAGCCAGAATAATACATGAATATTTACAGTAAGTGAGCTGCATTAATACATATGCCTGCAGAGAGAGAGAGAGAGAGAGAGAGAGAGAGAGAGAGCGAGAGATTAACTATATGCGTTATTGAAAAAGTTTTTTATCTACTCTGTAAAGTAGAGAATTTGTCTGCCTCCCGAACCCTGACTTTTGGTGCCAGACACCAATAGTTCTTTGCCGTCTGCTTGGTGTGTCGGGGCCTTAACACAAGACATGAAACACACATACAAGAACTACAAAAGTCAAACAGGAAACACTGAAGACCCAAAGAGAGCTCAAGAATATAACAGAAACAAATACACTTGAGGAGGAGTGAGAAACACGATGGAAGGAAAGGATCAAATCAAACACAAAACAACAGAAACTAAATCAAAATCATGAAAAGGCTAAGACCTCAATCTGAATTGTTACATAAAACCTCTTCCTATCTTTCAGGTCTCTTCAAAGAAATCACCTTCACACACTGAAAGCGAACATATTCTTCAAATACCAGAGCCTGCAGAAGCTGTGAGTATCCCATGAATTATGGATTATATGTCATTTTAATATAAATAGTGTGATAGATATCCCGGTATACATAATGTATTTTTCCACATTTCTACAAGTACTTATTATTTTGATTTTTATCCGCACTCTGTTCAGTCTGTTGTCTTGCTTTCATGAAAGCCCCATTTATAATAAAACACTATTATTACCATGCATGAGAGGCTATATGATTAATTAAGTTTGAGCCCAGCATCTGCCACAGAGCGGAGATAATAACTATCCTTTGAATGACAGATACAACAAAGTGTTTCTGATCTACAAAGCGGATGTGTTTAAGGCAAAGATGACTTGAGGGGAACAGTGACAGAAGCCATTGTTCTGTTCTGCATATGGATTCATTCATTGCCGACCTAGTTCTTATCTACCACACACAGAGAACAGGTCTTATCCTCAGCCACGAAACTGTTTGCCGTGTCAGACTGTCAGCCTTCAGCTTCTGAAGCTTCAACCACAGTGAAAACTTTCTGTAGATATACATAAATAAAAATCAGAATGAATAACACAAAAGGCTGAACGTAGATGTCTGCGGAGGTCTGTTGGGATGAGTGTGACTGAAGGATTCAAGGAGATCTATTATCCTCACTTTCACCATTAATTATGTCAGTCTGGAATGCCCATTAAGTAGGAACATTTAATTTCAGCTGTTGTCTCTTTTAGACCCGCCTCCCCACGAGCACACTTTCCTCCGATTGGCCAGCTCTGTTTGTAGTTGCAGGGAAATTAGAGTGGGCTTCAGGGTGGGCGTGTCCTAGAACTCTGCTCTGGGACAACGGCAGAACCTGGGGTCAGGTTCTGGCCAAGTCTCGCAAAGATCCCGAAAAGTCTCGTTCAGAGCAGCAGGAAACCACGTCCAGGGATTGCCCCAACAACTGTTTATCTTGTGTTTAAAACCGTTGCCATGGTTTATTATGGACCTCCAACATGGTAACATAATAAGGATGTTTTTAAATATGGTTCAACATAATAGATCTCCTTTAAACGTCTGCACCAGAATAACTTGTGCATATTTAGACCTAAAACTGCCTAAAACCTTCTAAAAACCTCAGTGATGTTTGAAAACGTTATGTTACTCATCAAAAATCTGGAAAACAAAGTTCACTTGCCTATTAAGAAATCAAATCTGAGGAAAAGTATGGCAGCTTTAATTACTTCAGTTAATAATAAACATCAAAGCAATTAAAAGTGGCCATATTTCAATGACATTTAGGAAACACAAGCAATAAAAAAGGGACTTCAATTTAATGAAATTTAATCCCTACATGGGGCGTAAATTAAGATTGTTTAGAGCGTGCATCACATGTGCGGAGGCCACATGCCTCGTGGTGTCTGGGGTTTGAGATGCTTGTCATTTGCATGTCATCCCCCGACTCTCTTCTACTAACTTTTCCTGTCACTCTTCACAGTCCTATGCACATAAATGTCACAAAACTGAGCAAAAATTAGATATTTAAAATGTTTTTTTTTCTTATCTTTATCTTTAAAATGAATTAGGATTGTATGAATACATGACATATTGTTACAGTGCAGATAAAAGTTTCTCCAATGTCAAAACAGGAAGTGAAAGTGAGGTAAATAAAAGAATCAATGACACGCACCAGACTACAGTTTCAGAATAGCGTTTTTTTGTTCTGAATCCAATATGTTCAAATGTTTTATAAACATTGCACACAAAGTAAAGAAATTTGTGTTAGGTGGATAATTTTGTTTTTGTAACAATACTTCTTGGCAATACTTCTTGTTCGGTCGGAAAGCCTGTTTATTTCCCTTTTCAGTGGTGCCACATTTGTAAGGAACATGCATTTGTGGGATGAGCAGCAGAGACGAGTATGTGGGTTGCACCTATGAAAAACTTGCCAATCTTCTCTGCCACTGTCAAACTTTCTTTTTGTGCGATGTTTATGTTTTTCAACTGTTCCTGTGCTTCTTTTCACAGATATCTGCAGCACAACAGAATTCAAGATGTGAGTCCTGACGCGTTCAGAGGGCTGTATAATCTTACAAGACTGTGAGTTCTGTTGATTCTTGTAACATTTGTCACATTTGGTTTTTGTAAGAATCTGCTTATGAAGGCTGTGTCTACATGATATACACAGAATGAAGCAGAGCATCAGCTCTGACGGACTCCTGAAGCTGAGCTTGCAGGAGATGAGTCAAAAGCTCTGGCTGTGTGCAACTCAGCTGGAAGGGAAAGTCTTATCATACTCAGACTACAAAATGGCCACTTCTCACTACTGCTGCTTAGATTTGTTGTGAGGAAGTCAGTGCTGAGCCCGCTCGCACACCAAAACAGAAAATGTGATGTTGCCCGTGCATTGCCACACATACACTCTTCCAAATATTGATTTAATTGTGTTGATTTAAAAAACTAAAAAGCCGTCCCGTCCATGTAAACACAGCTCCAACAACAACACAGCTGACAGGACTCGAGCTTCTTACTCATTGTAGACATTAGTGTGTCATGAGGATAGACCTGACTTCTGCTGTATTTATGTGTAATAATAATATATCTATACAAATCCCTCAGCTTCTACTCCAACTGTGAGCGAGTCCTTATCACCCTTGTGGCCTGAATACTAACTCTGTTGTGGCTGAAGGGGAGCGGCTCCCTGCAGTCAGGCTCCCAAAGATGTTAAAAATAGTTTTCCCCCCCAAGGAGTGGAAATTGTCACAGCAGCAGATTAATGCCTGTGGTTTTAAAATAACATGTTTAAATCTCACAATCACTTCATCGACGGTCTGTTAAACTTTATAAGAGAGTGGACCGCATATAGTAAGTATTAAAAAGAACTAGGCAACAGTTCGGGCTGCATGGTGTTTAGTGCTGTTGCCTCACAGCGAGGAGGTTCCTGGTTCAGATCCCCGTCTGAACCCGGGCTGCTCGCTTGGAGGACTATAGCCTCTGTACATAGGGCGCACACACTATCTGCTACACCACCAACACCCTGATAACAAACATTTTAAGGTTTTGTGTGTAATAATTATTTTTTTTCATTTCTTGTCTCCTATTGTTATCATCCATCTTTATTTTATAAACGTGTTTTTGGTCTCTTCATCTTTTTGAACAAACGACCTTTTGTCAATCGCTTTTCCACGCCTTTGTGAAGCACTTTGAATCTAATCGAATTTTTCTGAAAGGTGCTTTATGAATAAAGTTTGTTTGATTGGTTGAAACTACTCTAGAATACTTTGCTGTGCAATTAAAGAACGTGTTCTTTTTCCTTAAGTTTATTGAACTTTTTGTTTCCTCTCTCAGATATTTGAGCTACAACAAGATATCCGTCCTAATGCCCGGTGTGTTCAAGGACCTGCACAAGCTGGAGTGGTTGTATGTTCATCCTCCTCTGATGGATGCTTTTTCAAAAGAATATAAACTACTGCATGCATGGAAAATAAGGATGTATTACCTTTTTGTAAATATTGGTTTTGGCATTGGACTTCTCTGATAAATAATCCCGACTCATAAATCAGATTTATTTTTCTGTGCAAAAGGGTAATGTCACAACCAAACCAGATAATGCAAATGAGAACGGCAACATGTATCCTGTGTTTTGTCGTTTTAGGATCCTGGAAAATAACAAAATCCATCAGATGTCCTCCTTGACCTTTTCTGGACTGAACTCTCTTGTGTTACTGTGAGTTTTTATTCAGATTTTCTCTGTTTTACTTTGCTGTGATGTCTGTCTGAAACCGTGAAAACTTCTGCTTTTAAAAGCCGTTGTTGTTTACTTCAGATTGAATGAGTGCTCCTCCTGAGCGTTGAAGGATTACGCCCTGTTACATTGTGTGTCTCTGATTGACAGGGTGATGCTGAACAACTCGTTGTCAAAGCTGGATGACATCTGTCATGAAATGCCGCGGCTCAACTGGCTGTAAGTGGCATGTCAACGCGTCAAAAGGCTGTTTTTAAAGATGACATGTTTGATGAATGCGCCCTGTCAGTGTTGCTGAGTGGGTCTCTGAATATGCTTTTCCTCTATGTGTGAATTTCCTAACATGTTGTTGCAGGGATTTGGAGGGAAATGTCATTGAAACCATTGGAAACGTCTCGTTACACTCGTGCAGCATGCTGACAGTTCTGTGAGTATACATTTAATAGCAAAGAAAACATTTGTGGTTTTTTGACCTGAATCCGCCTCAGTTTCTCAAAATGTGTTTTTGCAGCTACATGCCCATATTCCCAATTAATTCTGACAGTTCATTTTAACTTGACTTGAAGGATCATAGTGTCTATCTGATTCTTTTTTGGTGTCGATTTGTTGCCTTTCTTCAGGGTCTTACAGAGGAACAGGATCAGCCACATCCATGAACAAGCGTTTTCAGTCCTCCAGAAGCTCGGAGAGTTGTAAGTTAATTTTGTTTGCTTGTGCAAAAACACAGTATTAGACTAAAATAAATAAAGCAACTGTGCAAAATACAAATTTAAAAGAGGCTACATGTTAGGGGTGACAGACTGTGGAATTATTTTCTGATTTATTCAGCAGAGGTCAGACGACACATTCTGTAGCAAGGCATGAATGACTGACAGACATTTCATTCACAAAAGATAAAAAGATGAATGACAGTTAATGCAGCTAAATGTAGACACTCGTGGAAGTTCTGGGTTACACTACAAGATGGAGTTTTAATGTTTTTTTCTTATATTGTTGCCAACATCCGAGCAATTAAAGGCTTGAAAGTGAGAGCACCGTCGATAAAGGACCAGAGGGACTGAAACGTTGTGTTGTTTTTCTAATAGATGAGGATGCTGAGCAAGAGTAACGTGGCTATAGTTTGACGTCCTACCTCATGAGATAGTTGGATGTGCAAACGCCTCCTTTAAAGCAATGAAATATATGTTTAAAGAAGAAAGGTGATACAGAAGAAATCATTTAACACACGTCTTCTGAACCATAATCAAACTAATGCGACATGCTTTTTCCAGCTGTGGCTCAGTGTTAGAGTCGAGCATCTCTCAACTGAAGGTTGGGAGTTCGATCCCCAGCTCCTGCAGCCACATGTCGGGCAAAATACTTAACCCAAAGTTGCTCCCGCTGCTTTGTCTGCAGTGTATGTGTATGAATGGATTAGTTAATACTGATGGACACTTCTCTGCCGTCAGGGTGTGGAGGTGTGGAGGCTTGTGGTGTATTCAGCGCTTTGAGTAATCAGAAGAAGCTTGTTGTTATTTTGTGATATTAGAATGATTCATGCTATGTCACAGTATCGATACACTTCTTGAGAATCCTCTTGGTGTTATCGAAACTCGAGCATCAATGTTATTGTTCACAAATCAAAGCGACTTCAACCAGCGCCTCTCACTTCAGGGTCTTTCTCATTACTAACTCACAAACAACAAGTTAGGAGCAGCTTGTTATGGAGCGTTTTCCTTTTACTTCTCTTCTGTACTCCTTCGAGTGTTGCACACAAGTGTCTGTCTTTGATCGCTCTGTGTGTCTTTCCTTTAATGTGCTTTAATGACAGGATTACAGACACTTCTGCAGCTATTAAAAGCCTCTTGAGTCCAAACAATTCTTGTTCTTCTGAAATCTCTATTGATTGATTTTGTCTTGTCGGAGAAACAATCCGTTGTAAAATAACTTCTACCACCAATTGTTACATCAAAGATGTTTTATACTTAAAATGTTAAAAAGGACACCGCCAAGCGACCTGCGGGGACGCAAACATGAAGTGACGCAGAAACACAATAGCAGGCTCCTGCTGGCGGGGCCGTCACGACTTCCACTGTCATTACTTGAACTACACACATGAAAAGGTGTGATTGCTTTTTAGAAGGACTGCAGTGAGTGTTATTGATTCCAAATGTATTTGGTTGATTTTGGTTGGTCTCTGAAGCGGTTACAGACACACTCATGTGGGAGATTTTAAGGTGGAAAAGGAATGAAAAAAAGAGTAGAATAAGTGGATGATAAATAATACATCTGTATATGTGAATAAAGCTTAAGAGAGTAAGGTGGGAATGGGAATAAAAACAATAGAAAAGGGAGCGTATGAGAAAGCTTTGAGTAGGAAAAATGGGACAGAAAAAATAAATAAACTAAATAAATAAGGAGGTAGACAAGGAACCAGACTGAAGAAAAAAGAGCAAAGGAGAAGAGAAAAAGTAAATAATTGAAACAAACCAAATAAGAAAAGGAAAAAAAAGAATATGAGTCAGGAGAGGTATGAAGAATAGAGGAGGAGGGGGAAGTATAACAGAAGAGTTTAGAGTACTGCACAGGTGTGCTGGGATAGAAATAGAAAAGTGCTTCCTTGTTGTGTCGGCAACACGACTACACACTCTTAAGCACACATGTGAGAGTCATGCCGTCATCCTCAAACCAGGTCAAAAGCACGCTGACTGGGTGAAGCCGCTGCAACCGGGTGCAAGCGGGTTGCAGAGGTAAAAAACGTCCTCAATTAACACTCGATTAGATTTGATTAGAAAACTTCATACAACAAACTTTACCTACAGTACAATAATAATACACAAGTAAATCAATAACAAACAGCAACAAAAGAAACCATTTGAGAAATAATTTACAGCCATGAATCAACTGAAACAACTGAAAATGTTCATTAAAACATGTGACTGCTGCTGGACCCGAGCAGAGCAGCGAGCAGCACCCGAGTAGCGAACTACGGGTGAGCGTATTGCATCATTTTCTGTTCTGTTCTCCTCTGTACTGTGTACCTACTCTTAGCTTAGCTTAGCAGTTAGCTTTACAATGGCTTCTTTTTCTGTCTCTCGCTCTCCTGCTCTCTCTTGCTCTACGTGTCAGATGTTAAGTTACTCCTCGTCCTCCTTTAGTGATAATGATACATGTAAGAAATGTAGTTTATTTTTAGCTTTGGAGGCGAGGGTGTCTGAGTTAGAGAGATGGCTCCGCACCATTGAGTCAGAGTCATCGTATGCAGCAGTAGTTAGCCAGCCACCTGTAGCCGGTGCGGGCCGACATAGCTTGGCTTCATAGAGGCATTCAGAGACTCCATAGTCCGAAACGTGAAGCTAGCGAAGTCAGCGGGCATAGTTAGGTGTATACCCGGGGCCAGAGCGGGCGACATCGCATCTCATTTAAAGTTGCTGACAAAGACTAAAGGTAGATTTGATACAATCGTAATTCATGTCGGCACGAATGACTCCCGACTATGCCAGTCGGAAGTCACTAAGGTTAATGTGGAGTCGGTGTGTACATTTGCTAAGACGATGTCGGACTCCGTAGTGTTCTCTGGACCCCTCCCAAATCAGACCAGTGATGACATGTATAGCCGCATGTCATCACTCAACCACTGGCTGTTGAGGTGGTGTCCAGCACACGATGTGGGCTTCATAGATAACTGGCAGTCTTTTTGGGGAAAACCTGGTCTGCTAGCTAGAGACGGCATCCATCCCACTTTGGACGGTGCAGCTCTATTATCTAGAAACATAGCAGAGGTTATTAGTCCAAAACCTTGACAACAACACAGAGTTCAGACCAGGAGGCAGAGCTGCAGTCTTACACGCTTCTCTGCGCCTCCCTTAGATCTGTCTCCCAGTCACTATAGCTGTAATTCTGAATCGAACTGTAGTAATATTATAGGTACTGTGTCTGTCCCCCGGCCCAGACCAAGTCATCCAAATGAAGAAAGAAAAGGCATAAATCGTCAAAATCTCATCAGGATCAAGACTACGAATACGATTTTGCTAAAAAATCAGAAGATTCACTGCAGACTTTTGAACATTAGGTCCTTAGCATCCAAATCTCTTTTAGTGAATGATCTGATATCAGATCAGCATATTGATTTACTTTTTTTGACTGAAACCTGGCTGTGTCAAGATGAATATGTTAGTTTGAATGAATCCACTCCTCCCAGTCATTTTTGTACTCATATACCTCGAGACACCGGACGAGGTGGTGGAGTAGCTGCTATTTTTAATTCTGGTCTTCTAGTTAACCCTCGACCAAAGCTGAATTTTTCTTCTTTTGAAAGCCTTGTTCTTAGTTTTTCACATCCAGTCTCAAGAACCTTTCAGCCAGTTCTAGTTGTTGTAGTTTACCGTCCTCCTGGCCCATATTCTGAGTTTCTATCTGAATTTGCAGAATTTTTATCAGATTCAGTCCTGAGCAGTGATAGAATAATTGTTGTTGGTGACTTCAATATCCATGTGGATGCTGATAATGATAGCCTGAGCACAGCTTTCATGTCACTATTAGACTCTATTGGTTTCACCCAGGGTGTAAACGAACCTACTCATCGTTTTAACCACACCCTGGATCTTGTTTTAGCTTATGGAATTGAAATCCATAACCTTACAGTTTTCCTAGAAAATCCTCTGCTATCAGACCATTTTTTTATTACATTCGATTTTGTCCTACCAGAATTACCTCTGCCTGGAAGAGGTGTGCTCTCTAGAAGTTTGTCGGATAGTGCTGTTGCTAGATTTAAGGAAGCTATTTCAGCTGCTTTTGATTCAGTACCGTGTTTCAACCCAGTTGGAAACTCTTATGATAGCTTTAGTCCCTCTCAGCTAGATCAGTTTGTTGATCGTGCAGTAGATTCGCTGAGAGTTACTCTGGATTCGATTGCTCCCCTGAAACAGAAGGTTATCAAACGGCAGAGACTAGCTCCATGGTTCAACTCAGAAACCCGTACTCTAAAACAATCGTCGCGGAATTTTTAAAGAATATGGCGCTCAACCAAAACGGTAGAATCTCGTTTTTTCTGGCAGGATAGTCATAGAAGATATATGAAGGCTCTACGTCACGCCCGAGCTGCCTACTACTCCTCTCTAATTGAGCAAAACAAAGGCAATCCTAGATACCATTTCAGCACTGTAGCCAGGCTGACAGAGAGTCATGGCTCCATTGAGCCTTGTATTCCTTTAGCCCTCAGCAGTGACTTCCTGAGTTTTTTCAACAACAAAGTTCTAGACATCAGAGACAAAATTGGTAACCTCCTGCCCTTACCTGGTGCGGATACGTCTGATACGGCAGAGACAGTTCCAGGACCAGATATTAGTCTCGACTGTTTTTCTCCAATCGACCTTTCAGAGCTATATTCCATTTTTTCTGCGTCGAAACCGTCAACCTGTATTTTGGACCCAATCCCAACCAAGCTGTTTAAGGAAGTCTTTCCCTTAGTTAGCAACTCTATATTAGATATGATCAATTCGTCTTTACTGGCAGGCTATGTACCCCAGGCATTTAAAGTAGCGGTAATCAAACCTCTACTTAAAAAGCCTACTCTGGACTCAGGAACTCTGGCTAACTACAGGCCTATATCCAACCTTCCTTTTTTCTCTAAGATCCTGGAGAAGGTGGTAGCTAAACAGCTGTGTGACTTTCTCCATGACAACAGTTTATTTGAGGAGTTTCAGTCAGGATTTAGAGTCCACCATAGCACTGAGACTGCACTAGTTAGAGTTACAAACGATCTACTTCTAGCCTCAGACAGGGGACTTCTCTCTGTGCTCGTCTTGTTAGATCTTAGTGCTGCTTTTGACACCATTGACCATCGGATCCTGTTGTACAGACTGGAGCATTCACTTGGAATTACAGGGACTGCTTTAAGTTGGTTTGAATCCTACTTATCAGACCGATCTCAGTTTGTACATGTTAATGATGAGTCCTCTATGCACACTAAAATTTGCCATGGAGTCCCACAAGGTTCAGTGCTTGGACCAATTCTCTTTACATTATATATGCTTCCTCTGGGAAACATTATGAGGAAACACTCCATACAGTTTCATTGTTATGCAGATGATACTCAGCTTTATGTATCAATGAAGCCCGATGGCACCAGTCAGTTATGTAAGCTAGAAGCGTGCCTTAAGGACGTTAGGACCTGGATGACCAGACACTTTTTGCTACTTATCTCAGACAAGACTGAAGCTATTGTGCTAGGCCCTAAGAACCTCAGAGAGACTTTTTCTAGTGATTTGACTGTCCTTAGTGACATCAGCCTGGCATCTAGCACCACTGTTAGGAATCTAGGAGTTCTTTTTGATCAAGATATGTCTTTTAGCTCTCACATCAGTCAAGTTTCAAGAACAGCCTATTTTCACCTTCATAATATATCCAAGATCAGGAATATCCTGTCGCAAAATGATGCAGAAAAACTAGTTCATGCATTTGTTACCTCCAGATTGGATTATTGTAACTCTCTTTTGTCAGGGTGCTCTGGCAAATCTCTAAAGACTCTTCAACTAGTCCAGAACGCTGCAGCTCGTGTACTGACCAGAACCAGGAAATGGGACCACATCACTCCTGTCCTGGCTTCTCTGCACTGGCTTCCCTATACAGTCTAGAATAGAATTCAAGATCCTTCTTCTCACCTACAAAGCGCTAAATGGCCAGGCACCATCTTACCTGAAGGAGCTACTAGTGCCGTACTGTCCCTCGAGAGCGTTGCGGTCCCGGAGTGCAGGCCTGCTGGTGGTACCTACAGTCTCCAAGTGTACTATGGGGGGTAAAGCCTTCAGTTATCGGGCTCCTCTCCTCTGGAACCGCCTTCCAGCCGGGGTCCGGGAGGCAGACACATTCTGTATTTTTAAGAATAGACTTAAAACTTTCCTTTTTGATAAATATTATAGTTAGTGCTGGTGTAGACCAGCTGTTAGTTATGCTGCTATAGGCTTAGACTACCGGGGAAACTGTCACCTTGAGCTCCTCTCTCTCTCTCTGTCTCTCTGTCTCTCTCTCTCTCTCTCTCTCTGTGCATATACAGTACATCATATTACTGCATGTATCTATCTGTAAATCTCAGTCACTAAACACCTACTTTACTGAGAGCTCTTGAGCTCTCTTAGGCTCCTCAAGATCGTTGGTTGACGGCCTGCCAGAACAGGCAGTAATATAGCAATAAGTAAGGTCTTTTACCTGCTTTTTGTAACATAACAATGAGTAAGGTCTTTTACCTGCTCTTTTGTAATGTTAACAGACAAAGAGTAAGGTATTTTACCTGCTTTTTGTAAAGTGTCTTGAGATAACACTTGTTATGAGTTGATGCTATACAAAATAAATTGAATTGAATTGGAACAAAGGGACCTCCTGAGTCGTTCTCTGAACACTGAAGCATCACTAGTCGCTCACTGAAGGAGCTGTGGAGTCTGTTAAAACCGCTGTGTTGTCCTCGTTCTCTTCTCAAAGATGACTTCAAGAGAGTGTGGGGTAAAGCCGATCACAGAGCCAGCCTCTTTGATCCTTTTTGTATCATCAACACAGATGATGCAAAGGTTCTTGCTAAAGTCAGAGGATCTAAGCTTCTTTAAGAGTCTTGACTGAGCCTTCTTGAATTTAATTTACTCTCAATGAAGACACCGAGATATCATGGTTGTTTGAATTACAACAGATGGGAAGCAGAGTGACCTGTGTGTGTGTGTGTGGGGGAGTTACACCGAGTAATGGACTAATAATAATAATCATACATAAATTAAGCTTTATTTAGCACCTTTCAAACGGGAGTAGGAGGTACGACTTCCCACAAAGTGAAGAAATAGGAGAATTAAACGAAAGATTAAGAGTCCAATACTAACAATGAATCAAGAAATGTGATTCATTTCAAACAAGAATGGACGAAAAGACTAGAAATATGCCATGAACTATATCACACATGTATGATGAAACATACTTTATGAGAGTCTCCAGAATAGAGTCGCTGGAGAATAAGGTCGTAATATTAAAATTATTATTTGAGAATAAAGGTGTTGGAGTTACTTTCAGGCTTTACATCAGAAGTGACGACCATCATTATATGACACAGTCACAGTTTGAGAGAGCTGAAAGTCTCAATTGTTATCGCCTTTAAAAAGTCACACTATTCTCCTGCAGCTGTGATCGTCGTCACAGCATTCATTTACACCTTAAAGAGCTGACGTTTGGGCTTATGTTGGTGCAAAGGTAAAATGTTTTATAAACTTCTGGGGGAAGTGAGTTTCTAAAGTGTTTCCTGCAGAGGTGTTGTTGATTAATGTGTCGTGTTTTAAAGTCACAAAGGATGTTTTTTTTTTAATTATTCTGAAGATCTGCCTGCATCTTTTCTTTTTGTTCTGTTTTTGGTGAACTGATGTGGATTTGTCTCGGCTTGCAGAGATCTATCCAACAACAGACTGGTGACGATTCCTCCCAATCTCTTCGTCCTGCTGGAGGATTTGCTCCAACTGTGAGTTCTGTTTAAAACAAACAAAACGGGATGAATAGTTCTCTGTGTGAGCAAACAGATTTATTCAGACTCCAGGATGGCAATAAAGTTAGTTTTCTGTTAAGTAATGGCAGATATAACAATTTAAAGGAATTTAAAATCATTATGGGTGACGTCGTCGTCTCATTTTTAGCAGCTTTACCGGCTGCAGAAAGTCATCTTTCCTAAGTTGTGTCTCAGGTTTCCAAACAGATAATAAAATAAATCCATCTTTCCTCGTTGAGCCATGTTAATCTGTTATCATGAAGGAGGCGAGATTTAAGACTTTTACTGCAGCCAGTCAAATGTGGAGCTCTAAATCACTTTGGCTTCACTTGAGCCGAAGTGTTGCGCTGTCCATTTTTATTCAGTCTGCAGTTGATGTGTGACATGATTTTTTTTTTATTGGTTGCTTTTCACCTCTACATTTCTTTTTTTTTTTTTTTTTCTAGGAATATATCATACAATCCCATCATGGCGCTCCAGGTCGACCACTTTGACAAGCTGCATAAACTGAAGTCATTGTAAGTAAAAACAAAGCATGGTGACGGCTGACCCATGCAGCAAAGTAAAGAGCTCTTTGTTGAGAAAAGAGAATCTGACATTGTTTGTGCTCTAGATAAATATCCACAGAGTGTAATGATCCCACATAATGAAAAATGAAAAAAGACCCTGCGAAAGGAAAGAAGTCTGTTGTTTGGATATTTTGTTATTTCTCCATGGAGAAACGAGCATAATCCCACACAAAATCACAAAATCTATGAAACTGAAATGAATAGTATTCATTAATTGCTTGAGAGGCTGTTTAATTGAGCAGAACCTCGAGCGGTTACATATTTTGTGCTTTTGGTTTCTCTTGTTTTTGTATAAAGTTACAATCAATGTACTGTACTGTGTTTCTTTTCTTCAGGAGCATAGAGGGGATAGAAATTGAAAACATACAACGGAGGATGTTTGAACCTCTGAAATACTTGACTCATATGTGAGTACTCCACCGCCCTGTTTCTATTTTCATCCTGTTGATCTTTATCATCTGATGGAAGGCTGACATATAGACTGTGCCATTTGGCTTTCCATGCTGTTTTTAAAACTCTGTAAGTCCCCAAGCTACTCTTATCAAGATCGTCAGGCTTCTCTTCCAACTGGGAGATGATGACATCGGGCGTTTAATCCGTCTTCTCTCCGGGTATAGCAGCTCAGCTTATACACTCAAATGCAGCGATAACCAGAGAAAAAAAAAATCTATGCACTTTTCATCTTTGAAGCTCTTTTGTAGAGTTTCATTCAGGTTAAAGAAAGGTACAGAAAGATGGAAATGGTTTGTATTTAGCAGATACATTTGGTCTTATTTAAAAGGACGTTTCACCTAAATTACAAAACACACACTGACTCAATCGAGCTCGAGACTGAGTCGAGACTGATGTGCAGACTTTTTGATTTGCCTTTGTCCAGATTCTGAGATATTTGTCTCAACTTCCTTCCTCTGCAACGAAACAGTGGTGGTTAATGAAATTCAGATTACTTTAGGCAAGTCATTTATTTAATTCTATTTTTAGCTCACTTGTCCTGAGTGATGCCTCTTCTTTCCTTCCTATGTACAGTATGTTGCATAAGCCATTTTTATACATGCACTCCTGAAAATATCTAGATCATTTCAGGAGGACTGCTCCGCATATTCTCCTGATCTGGCTGTGCACATATGCACCTCACCGCTTTCAAGAATTTGAACTAATAACCTTTTTTGATATAAACTCCCCTACTCTAAAAACAAAGATCCAAAAGGAAACACTGTTCTCTTTGAGTTCAAGTAAAAATCCCCAAAGCGCTTTTCAGTCACTGCTCTTGTTTCCAGCTTTCTCAAATTATAACAAAGACTGTTAAAAAAATAAAATAAACTTTGCAGCTGTAATTCATTTGTCTCCCTTATCCGTTATCACAGCTACTTCAAGAAGTTCCAGTACTGCGGCTACGCTCCACACGTGCGCAGCTGCAAACCCAACACGGACGGCATCTCGTCCTTCGAGGACCTGCTGGCTAACATCGTGCTGAGGGTCTTCGTCTGGGTGGTCTCTGCCACCACCTGCTTCGGAAACATCTTCGTCATCTGCATGCGCTCGTACATCCGCTCGGAGAACAAACTGCACGCCATGTGCATCATCTCACTCTGCTGTAAGTCAGTTTTTCAACATCAGTATCAAATGTATCAAAGAGAGTTTATCCAACTCGTAGAATGTATTCAGGGATGAAGGGCTGTGTATTTAAGCCATCAATTCTCAAACTACGAGTACCACTGGTGGTACCCGGGATCCCTCTTGTGGTACACTTGGAGTCTCTTATATGGGACTCTGATTTTTTATTTATTTTATAAAGATGTACAAATCAAACGGTTGGACAAGCAAAGCTGTGCTGGCAAGCGGAGAAAGCAAATATGACAAGTTACATTTGTTTTCATGTGTGGCTCCAAACCGGAAATATTAGAAAGAAAAGTGCGTTCCACCTCGAGAGGCACAGCAGGAACTGAAGTCAACGACAGTGAACCCTGCACAGGTGCATGAGGCGACGTTAGCAGTGCAAGTGATGCTTCGGTAACCGTTAGCAACAAACAACGCAAAATATGACTCGAGTCACGTCCAGTTTGGATGCTTTTGGAGACGCACACAGAGTGAGCCCAGGCCGCAGTGTGTTGGTGTTAGATCAATAATAAATAATATGCATATCAGGAATAAAATGGCTGTACATGTAGTTATATAGCTGTAAACTACTTTATTTCAATGTTGGTCATAATGGTGGTACTTGGAGAGGAACATATTCTCTGTGGTGGTACTCACTGTGGAGAGTTTGAGAAGGACTGTGTCAGGCCATGTTTGGATTAACCACTTCTCCATGTTGTCAGATGGAATAACAGACTGGACTAACGCCAGAACAACGACAGATGTTGAGGAGGAAAAAAAACATCAAGTTTACTGTTTGTGAAGTAAATAGACTTCCATACTGAAGCATAAGTTAAAGATGTGCACATCAGTGTGTTTCAAATTACACACACCACTAGGCTCCCTCATGAGTTAGACTCCATGTGATCTCATCCCAGAAAATTTGATATTTATCTGATTAAAAAAATAACTGCACACGCCATGGGATGATTCATATCACATATCAACACTAATGATATTAACTGTTCAAGGATAACACTTCAGAGAGTGGAAGACTGGTGGAATTACACCACGTTCTACTCAACCGATCTATTTTTGTTTATTTATCAGTTTGAGGCTAGTTTCCATCTGTAGACCCTGGCCATGTTTTAGGATAGGCTCCCTAAAAAGACAAAAACTAAAACAAGGGGAAGAGGAAAAAGGCAGTGATGAGGGGGCAAGCAACACCTTTGGATGTAACATTGCTTCAACCTAAAAATATAAGTATCATGACAGTATTGGAGCAAGCAAGTAAGTAGCCACAGGCGTAAAAATACATGTTCTATGCAGGACAGACGAGAAGCAGCCGCTACAGTATGGTTATAATAAAAGACTTTCCCAAGGTAATTTTTTAACATACTGGGTCTTAGTGTTTAACTTTAATGATATGAGGAAGTTCAGTGAGAGAACTCGCGTTTGTATCGTTTAAAATATTGATCGCAGCAGAATGTAGAACATGACAGGAAGGTTCAAATGAGCTGAGGCCATAGACTGTATATATAAAGATGGACCACATGCTTTTCCTTCTCCCGCTGTATAAATATGAGGCCAAGAGACCCCCACAAGGGGAAATTTGCATTGCAACAGGAGCACACAGAAGACAAGAAACACAAGGACAACATCACCATAAAAACATAAACCAAAACAAATTTAAAAAATTTAAAAAAATCAGACAACACGGCAAAATATAAAATCAAATAAAAACAAAAATAAAAACAGCGCAATAAAATCAGTCAAGAGCCCATACCAGAATGGAAATTCAAGTTATTAAAGTGCAAAGTGGAGGTGTGCAAATGTGCAATTCAAGTGCAAAAAGAGCAACAAATACCTAATTGTTGTTTAACATATTAATTGCAGAATTGTGCCTATTCAACTAACAAAAAATGCTGATTTAACGGCTAAAAATCCCCCAGATCTGTACAAGCCCACAGCGGAGCAGATTCCTTTTGTCGGTTTGCAGCAGACACAGCGTTTATGAAGCTAAATGAGTCTTGTGTTAGTGTTTGTCGTTTCTGCCGTACTCTGTTAAACTGTTGCACACAATCGTGAGGTATTTTGTCCAGACATATTTATAGTTCAGTCAGACAACTCACGTTTGTATCAGTTAAAATATTTATTGCAGCAGAATTTAGTTTGTCTTTGGCGTCTAGGCTCCGACCTCATCACTTCTCGCTGGTTTATTTTTCATGCAGTAATTTGAGGAGTGATAAGAACCTCTTAACCCCCCCCCCCACCCCCCTTTCCAGTTGGAGAGCTACAGATGGATGCTGGGGTGGAGGTGGTGGGGCTGAGCGAGCTTGCAGGTCAGAGTTGGCAGTGAAAGATCAACGGGAGAGAGCGGAAATCTTGCAGCTTACATCGACAGCTAAATGGAAGGAGGTGATGTAAGATGAGGCATGTCAAGTGCGAAATCGGCAGAGCTCGAGTTGATTGCCCGAGCTAGCTCGCGAGCATCGCCTCATTTTTAGTGCGTAACCTTTTTTAGCTCTTTCTTTTTCTCTGTGATGGCATTCAAGACAAGAGCGGTGAAAGCTGCCGAGGGGGCTCTTCTTCTACAGTTACAAAGAGTTTACAGAGAGAGTATCCTCTGAAAATAAAGTTTTGGATTCTGTGTTTAATAAGACGAGGACCTCGATCTGTCTGCGGCTTATCGTGTTTGCGATATATTAGAAGTGTGTGTTCTCGTGCAAAGACAGGAAGTTGTTGAAGATGACACGTATCACTGCACAGATAAGGTTTTCATGTAAGCTGCAGCCACTCGTGCTAAAACGCCACTCGTGGCATGTTAGCTCCTGTTTGCCATTCGGTGCGGCTCTCTCTCTCCGTGTTTGTCATATCTGGGAAATTGTAGACGTTTAGATAATACAGGGGAAAGACACGGACACATGCAAAGATAACATTTTTCCTGCATGTATGCTTGTGTGTGTTGTTCAGTATGGGTTTCTCTGTGATATCATGAGTCCGCAGATGATAAAAAAAAAATAAAAAAAATCATGTCAGTATGTTTTTGAAGAAATATAAAAGCAAATAATTTCATCCTGAGAGGAACATTTCAGGAATGGGAAGTCACTGAGTGGATCTGTGCAGGTATTAAAGCAGATAGTGTGCATGGTTATTAGGTTTATGTTCCCAAGTGAACACTTCGGTTGCACATAGGAGAGAAAACAGAACGTTTACGGAATATAAATGTCTGCACCAGCACATTGCTGTATGCTTGTGTATAAATAGAATCCTATATGGACTCTCCATAAGGCTCAGAGGAGCTGACATCAAAGAGCTCACAACATGCTAAACACTTTCACCTGCATTCACAATGAAAAGCCGTGCAGAGAGTGACATCTTTAATTCATCAATATCATTTCGGGGCTCATTTGCTCGATAAGGTGGCCTTTAAAAAGTATTACTATAATGACAGTAGGGTCCATGTTTAGCAGCACACTAGTTCCTCAAGACAGAGAAAAGCAAAGAACTGTAATTAAGATAACTAACGCACACAAATGAGTCTTGATAATATTCATTTATTGCCTTCATCCCAGTCTTTGCGTAGATAAGGTGCATTCATGGGAGTCAAATGTTACGTTTAATCCCGTAATTAAAAGGTGAACAGAGTGGAGTCAGGAGAGAAATAAGTCATTACCAGAGAGGAGACCTGCTGATTTATGAACTTTAACACATGCATCACCCATTTGGTCTGTGTATCTAACCTTCTCTCTTCCCCACACCTTCTCAGTTACGGTCTCTCAAAACACTCTTCTAATTAAATCCGCTCGGTGTAGGTCGCCTGTATCGTTTCTGCCCTTTATGTCAGCAAACTTTGATCCCAAGCAGAGTCAGCTAGCGGTCGGCTTGGATCTTCTACACTTTGATATATTCCTTGGACTTAAAAATACTAGACAGCTGGCAGAAAAATGGCTGGAAAATGTGTCTTGTTTGCGGTCACACATGCAGCTCCTCCTGCAGATATCAGGAGTTTTCTGCAAGTGTGAAATTACTAAATGTGAAAGCAGAAATGTGAGATGTATTTTACTAGATATATTTTGGAATTTTGAAATGGTTGTGCCTTGTTCTGATTCTGAAATGTTTTGTGAAATGCTCAAACTTTTTTGTTTCTCTTTCAGTTGTATGACTCATGTCAGCCATTGTTTTGTGTCGTAGTGTCGTTGCCTAACCGAGTAAGTTCTGAAAAAAGGCTGGGCAAAGGCTCCGGTTCATATCTTTTCAGTCGTTTTTTTTCCCTAAATGTATTTATTTGTACATTTCATATGATGTAATGATCAGATAATTGTGTTTTGTTTTTTTTTCATGCTGACTGAAATAAACTTAAACCTCAATAGATACACGGTCACCTAAAGCTCCTATAGGTGTAATGCTCCTGTCATCATACTCCTGATAGCTTGTCAACACTTGAGCAGAGACCTTTTGACCTCTGGATAATAGCCTTAGATGGCATGGCAGCATCTTCAAAAAGTGTCAAAAGAGGCCATTCACACAGAAAGCCATTATAGAAAATGGAAAGCTCTTTCCGGTCTTCTGGCAATCATACTGCACGCCTTTCTCTCCCACACTCGGATTCACAAACTGATGGCAGCCCTCTCAGAAGCTGTTTCAAGTTCAGGATCGATGACCAGGGAAACTTTGGCATGCAGGTTGAACAGCAGATCTTTTCATTAGTGTAAAAAAAAAAATCTGATCAGACTCTCGAGCCACAGCTATTTAGCATGTTCATGTTAACGCATAAAGATATTTATTCATCCCAGAGAGGAAGAAAAAAACATTCCATTTGAAATGAGTAGCCAAAATGTTTTGGCTGAAGGGGAAGAGTTAAATATAAAAAACAGTTTGAAAGTCATTCAAATGATTAGGAAGCTATGGCCTTCAGCTAACTTGCTTAGCTTAGCAGGTGTGGACCCAGGGGTGTCTCAAAGTTATAACCACAAGATCGCAATAGCAATAGATTGGAAAGGGGAGAAAAGACAACCAAACTGCATAGATCCACAACAGGCTTCCTTCATGAAATAATGCTCTGAAAACGATTAACTAAACCACTGCTGCAAAGGCTGCCTGGGAGACCTTTGATAACCCAAAAGGCTGGAGTCACAACAAACTCTCCAACACCCCAAGTTATACACTGGGAAACAGGCAACTGACATCGAATACATACAAAGTTCTGAGTTGGTGTTTATAGATACACCGACAACTTGAGAAGCCTCAGGGAGAACCTCTCACTACCTCTGAAGGTGAGATAATGAGTCAGCACAGAGCACTGGAGACTCAGGGGCCGTATCCGAATTGCCAAGTACATACTCAGTCGTCCAGTAGGCAGTACCTACTATCCGTGCTGCATACTGTTAGTACCTACTATTCACTATGCACACACAGTAGGCAGATATTTGTGCCTACTTCGTCTGATTCATTCAGTATGGAAGTGGCGTCATTTCCTGAACCGGCCGCATTCACCCGTTTTTTTTTTTGTTTTTGTTTAGCTTTATTCAAGAAGAGTAATGCTCATATACAGCCAGGTAAACAAAAAACAATATCACAATGTAAATCAAGTAAAAGATTAAATAATTAAATAACATACAGTACATAAAGAACAAATGAAAGACAGTAATATACAGAATATAAAATAAACCAATAAAGACACATTTAAATAGTGAAATCATTATTTAAATAGAGGGGGAAAGGTTTTATAATAATGCAGATATTTGTTATATTTTCTGTTGTTAATTAAAAGTAGTGATTTCAGTCGGGACTTTAAATTAAGATTAAATTAATCCACGCTCGTTTGTTTTGATTTGGAGGCGCACGTGACGTGACGATTTACGTTTAATTTCGCACAGCATTGTGGGAGTTAGAATACCATTCATTTCCTGAAAGGACGCATCCAATCCACACTGCATGAAACCCGGAAGTTAGTATCCATACTGAAATGTTCAGTATACTGAGGTGGACCCAGTACATGCTGACGACTGAACTGTGGCTATTTGGAAAGGGCCACAATTTATGAAAGCTCCTCACACCCGGGCTTAATCACAGCCAATCAGAGACACACACACCTGATTGAAGTGTGTTGATTGTCTCACCACTTTCACGGAGCCGGAAGATGGAGTGCCCTCACATCCACACCGTTCTGCTGGGGATCACTCTCCAGCTGTGTGTTGCTTAAACCCACAGCACAGCATGATTTGAATTCTTTGTGTGTGCATTTCAATTTAATGCATCCCCATTGAATATGCTCCGCTTATAAGAGGCAGCACAATACAGAAATAATTTTAGATCTTATGCTTTTTTTTTTTTTGGCTTTCCTTTATGCCAAAAGAAAAGAACTCTCTCTGCACCCTCTGCTGTATATGAATCTTCTCTTCTGATGCATACAGTATCCAATGGCTGTTTCCGTTTCTTATGCATGGATTTCAAAGGTTTAAGGTAAAGGTAAAGGTTTATAAAGAAATATTGTTGTCATCTACCAGGGTTCAAATTCAATCAGCTGACATCGTGCCAATGTCTCTGAACCGACCAAGCTGAAAATGTGATGGTTGTGTTTGAAGTGCTCAGATCCTATGGGATCTAAATGGATCCTTTTTATTTTTAAATCTTTTTTTCTATTGCATCTTAACAGTCAATTCTTATTATTTGGTCAGAGATAAGAGCTCTAGTTCTTCTTAAGGTTACATTCTAAACCAAGGTCCGCTGTGGCTCAGTGGTAGATTTGGGCCCGTGTCCACCTAGCGTTTTTTTTCCGGGCTGAAAAACGCTGACTTGGCGTTTTTGAGTGTTTGACAGCGCCCTGTCTCTATGACAGCAGTCATGTTGACACCGGCCGCTGTATGACCGACATGGCTCCGTTACTTTTTACAGTTTTTTTATTTGAGGTCGTTTTTTTTACCCGATCAGACACGGGGAAGGAGGATGTGGGTACAAGACACGATATGTATAGGTGGCAAAACTAAGGGGAATAGCATACATTTGGAAAAGAGAGGCGGTGACGTCAACAGCGCCTTTCTGAAAAGTTGAAAGATTTTCAACTTGAGCGGCCGCACAAAAAAGGCTGAAACTGGAAGTTTTGGGGGTTTGATCCCTGCCCCTGCAGTCATACATACAAAGTATAAGACACATGAATACATTTAAAGGCTTTATATGTGATTTTTTTGATCCAGCAGATGTCGCCCTTGAGCACAAGCATGAAACCAAAACAACTCGCGCTGCATTGTTGTGTTAGCATGCTAATGCTAACGATCTTTATTATGCTGGTATCTTCACACTGCATGTAAATTTACCTGAAATGAGCGTGATCTAGAAACACAGTTAAGCAGTGAGTACAGTATGTTATTCTTCTTTTCTCTAGTCCCTCAATTAAACAACTTTTATACACGAGGGGAGGAGTCAGCCGGCTGTCCCGCCGATGTAAACAAACTGAAGATAGGACTCTGAAAACTCTGAAAACATCACAGACAGTGGGACTCGGGTGTTACACCCATTGTAGACAGTCATGACTCACAGAGTTATTTTTAGAGGATATACTTGATTTCTACATTTAAGTGTGAAAAATCGCATTTAAAGCCTTTAAAGACATGAAATAAGTAGTTCTACAAAAATATTAAACATCATGCACATCCAAACAACATTCTGATTCTGATTCTTGCAGGTGCAGACGGGCTGATGGGCATCTACCTCTTCATGATCGGCGCTTATGATCTGAAGTTCCGCGGCGAGTACAACCGGCACGCTCAGGCCTGGATGGACAGCAGTCAGTGTCAAGTCATCGGCTCGCTGGCCATGCTGTCCACTGAGGTGTCAGTCCTTCTCCTCACGTATCTCACTCTGGAGAAATACATCTGCATTGTCTACCCGTTCAAGTACCTGACGCCTGGCTGGAGACGAACCGTCACCATCCTGTTCGGGATTTGGGTTTTTGGTTTTATCGTTGCCTTCCTGCCGCTGGCCTGCAAGGGGCTTTTCCGGAACTTCTACGGGACCAATGGAGTCTGCTTCCCCCTGCACTCTGAGCAGCCTGAGACGCTTTGGGCTCATGTTTACTCCATTGTCATTTTTCTAGGTGGGGATTTGTTCTTATTCTAAACTTTTTCTTCATCTTTTATTCACTAACAAAGACCACACCAAGAATGATATTTAGAGTTTATTTTAAAATGCATGGCACAGATTGAAATGATGAGTGAGGTCGGATAATTGGAAGATTGGCCGGATTGTAAAGGTCCTGTGATGTGGGATGCGGGATGAAAGGATAAAGTTATGGATCAGGGGATGAAGGTAAGAGTCGAGGAATGAAGGTATGAAGGTAAGGGTCCAGGGATGCAGAAGCAGCATCAGAGGAATAGGAGCGAGTAAGGCTTGCTTCTATGTATAAAACAGAAATGGGTTATGTTTGAGGTGTAGTCTATGGGATGAAGAGATGAAGGTAAGGATCGAAGGATGAGGGATGGAGGCAAGGGTTGAGGAATGAAGGGATAAAGTTAAGGGTCCAGGGATGGGAGAGGAAGGTATGAAGGTAAGGGTTGAGGAATGAAGGGATGAAGGTAAGGGTCCAGGGACGCAGAAGCAGGAATAGGAGCGAGTAAGTTGTCGGGTTTACGGCATTGTCTAAGTTCTCTAACAAAGTTTTGAAAACGATTTCTCTAATTGCAAAATTACAGGTGTATTATCTTCATGTAGTAAGTCTTATTGTAAATTATTACATGTGGATGTTGTTTTTTTGTTTCAACATTTTGAGTGCAACTGTGAGCTTTAACTATTATATTAGAATTCAGAAACTAAGCAGGTATCTCTCTGCAGGTCTGAACCTGGTGGCGTTCCTCATAATCGTCCTTTCCTATGCGAGCATGTTCTATAACATCCAGAGAACAGGGACGCAGACCACCAAATACAGCAACCACATCAAGAAAGAAGTGACCATCGCCAAAAGGTTCTTCTCCATCGTCATCACCGACTCCCTCTGCTGGATCCCCATTTTCATCCTCAAGATCCTGTCACTGCTGCAGGTGGAGATTCCCGGTACAGTAGAAATGTTATAAACATGTAAAGTAAAGCTATTTTTTAAGTCCACTTTTAAGGCCTCTCAATGCTGTTTTAAAGGAAGAATGTGCAACTTTTTCATCCAGTAGATGTCGCCCTTGAGCACCAGCATGAAACTAAAACAAACTGCTGTTTGGCCACGCCTCCTCCATACTGAAGCCTCCGCTCTCCTCCACTAGCGTTTGCACAAAGGAGTTACCAAATTTGAACGCACAATAATTGAGCAATAAGTGCAAGCGTCGGACAAAATTGTCCTTGTCTCAAGCTGCATTGTTGTGTTAGCATGCTAATGTTAGCGCTCTTTAGTTAGCTCGTAGCTTCACATTGCATGTACATTTACACGGAGTGACAGTGATCTAAAACGCTTACTAACATTCAAATAATCAGTGAGTATGTTCTTCTTCTCTCTAGTTCTTGACTAAAACAGCTTTTATACACAAGGGGAGGAGCCGGCCGTCCCGTCCATGTAAACACGGCTCTGACAACAACACAGCCAGCGGGACTCGAGCTTCTCCCTCATTGTAGACAGTCATGACTCAGAGACACATTTACACAGGATACACTTGATTTCTGCCGTAGTTATGAGTAAAATTCTGCACATTCTTCCTTTAATATGGCTCTGAAAAGTTTGTAGCCTCTTCTATATCGCACAGAAACTTTTGCTTTAATGTGCCATTCAATCACAGCCATTCAACTTAATGGCAACCACAGGTAATGACAGAAAATACAAATTAAAAAATGTCTGCTAGGCAACATAATTCACTTCCAGATAATGACCCATTGTTCAGAAAAAATCACTGAATTATTCACATTGAGCAGAACTTTGGAGTTATGCATGACTCAGAAGTTTATTTTTGATAGAAACTTGAACTTTAGTGAACATGCTGGTCATAAAATATAAAGCCAGATAAATGGATTATAGTGCACATGTGGTTAGTTCAGTTTTATGGCTGTGTTAATCTTTTCTGACATCCTGTGTTTTTTTACCCTGACTTTTGGGGTATATTAATCGTGACTGCTGGCACTGCAGCTGCCCCTCCACTGCAAAACACAACATTTAAAATCTTTTTTTTTTTTTGCTTTTTTAAGCCTGCAGGAAAACAAGAGCTCGGAAGAGAGATTTTTATGAAGCATTTATTTTACATTTTTATTTTCCTTATGTTACTACGTTTCCTAGAAGTACAACAAGTGTTTTTGACCTCATTCCTGGAATATTCTGAAGGTGTTTATCACTGTATAAAGAGCGTCGGAGCATGGCCACCGTAGTGCTTTTAGTTTGCTCTGTATACCCCAATGACCCCTTAGTGTTTTGCAGAATCCATTATAAACAGAACCTGGTGAGCTTTGGCTCTCTAATTGGGGCCCCCTGTAGGGATGTAAAGGGTTTTCATTAATTATACAAATGGTTTTGATGGAAGAAGTTTCCGTTAAAGCCTCATAACAATGTTGAATTTTAAAGATCTTCAAACACAACTAATGGTCCAGCTCTCTAGGATTATTACTTTCTCGTTATGTTGCAGCAGTAATAGCCATGGCCGGATGCATTAAGGTGTGGGCCGATTTGTTTTGTCCTTTTCTCTTAACACATTTATCCCATTCTCACTTTATCGATATCTCAGGAAAACTTAGAGCTCCTGTAAGGAACTTTTATTTGTTGTTGAACAAAGCAGTAACTTTAATCTCTTTGCTGACTTAGACCTCTTCGTGCTTAGAAAGTTTTTTTAAGGGGGACATGTTGTGAAAAATCCACTTGTACAGTGTTTGTGAACATATATTTGGGTAACCTGAGTGTCTACAGACCCACAAAATGTGAAATAAACCCATCCAGTCCTTTGTTTGTGGTCTGCATAAGTCTTACAACACAGAGAAAAATGCTCTGTTTCAAATTTGCTCTCCTTGTGATGTCACAGTGGGATTCAGGTAAAAAAAATCCCCTCCCCTCCCCTGGTATCTCCACGGACTCCACCCCCAGCCTAGAACAATCTACCGGGAGAACTCAGTTGTTTTCTGTTTATGCTTTTGGTTCAACAAGTCATGTTAAATGTTGGCCTACTTTCACCATTGTCTATTTTTTAAGTAATGTTTTCCTTTCTTTGAAATGTTTACAGTATAACAGAATATCCCTCACTGCAGTCTTCACTGGGTGCAAAGCAGTAATTCTGGTTTTCCTCTCATGCAGGTACCATCAGCTCCTGGGTGGTCATTTTTATTCTTCCCATCAACAGTGCCCTAAACCCCATCCTTTACACTCTGACTACACGGCCTTTCAAAGAGACCATTCTTCAGGTGTGGGCCAACTACAGGCAGAGGCGGCCTCTGCTCAGCGGGCACCCGGCTCAGCATCCATCTCTCACCTGGCAGGAAATGTGGCCGTTGCAGGAGAACAACCACGGCATCACTGTGGGGCAAGCCATTGGAACGACAGACACGATAGCCAAGCTTACCCCTGTGGAAATAACAAACAATGGATACAGTGACATTACCAAGAGCACACAGCAACAACAGAAGCAGCATATAGTGCTGTCTGTGTGTTCACAGAAACAAACACCCACACACAGAAACTAACACATACACACAAAACAAATGAACTCTTCTAGCATCTGTTTGGGATTAAGGCTACTTCATCTCACACAAAAAAGAGTGTTGAACTTTTCACACTTTTTATTCATCAGTGTCGGCAAATCCACCCTGCCCATCTCCTTCCCAAACAGCAGCTGTCAAAGTGGCAGAAAATGTGTGTGCTCAATGGTCGAGTGTGCTCAAACAGGCTGTTTGGAGATTTTCCCTCCATGACATCACAAAGGGCAGTAACCCCTCCCCCAGGTGGGTGACACTCCCACAGCTAGGTGTTTGTTCTGCCCTCTGAGTCTGCCTTCTCACCGTAAACAATAGGACTTGGAGCGAGAAAGCACCGAGTACACCCAAGCCCTTCCAGAGAGGGGGCGTGGTCAGACACAGCTCATTTACATATTTAAAGGTACAGACACAGAAACAGCCTCTTCTGAGCAGGGCTGAAATAGAGGGGTTTATGGACATGATCAAATACAGGATCAGAGTGGATTTAGAACAAGAAACTTCACACACATGTTTTGAGGAGCTCTGAGACTTATTTAAACTGAAGAGGAGGAGAATATGTGACATTTAAAAAAACATGTCATAAGTCACTTTAAGATGCTATGTATTCATTGGTTCATCAGTCACTGGTCAGCCCGACTGAGAAACTTTGGTGGGTGTTTTTTTCGCTGGTTTAATCTCATATTGATGATTAAACTTTCATTGCCCTATTTAAAAATTCTGTAAATATGTGGTGGAGAATTATTGAATGTCATGTATAAGATATTTCAAATGACCTTTTATACAACCTGTCTTGTAATTCCCCAGCTGGTCTGGGAGATTAAATATCTGCCTCAGCATTGGTTTCTAACCAACAAAATACAATACTTGTTTTTTTCACACTGATTTGTATAAAGATCATAATCTCTTTTGTGCATACTCTGTTTAATTAACTACTGATTCCTGTGGAAATTGACATTCTCAGACATTGTAAATACATGAATGTATAGCAACCTGCTATAACTCAGAGGAGAATAGAATAAAAGTGAATATATTGTGTGCCGTCTACATGCATTGTCTGTATGTTGTGTGTGTTTGCTTACAAAGAAAAGACAGAGAAACCAGCGTTTTGATTGAGATATATCCAGAATATCTCCAGGCTTACATTTATTATTTATTAGAAAAACAGTTTTTTAAACTTGTAGCATCATTTAATTTGTTGTGTTGACTTGTTGTGTCCCAAAATGCATTTCTTTAAAAGGTTGTACTTGTTTGTTTGTTTTTTTACTTCATTTGAATGTGGAAAATAAATATCTGTGAACCTAAAACTCTGCTTTTTGAATACTTATTTTTCATTTAGTTTATACTGTTTATTTATCCTATCCTCTCACAAAGTTCAGAATCAGATCAGAATCAGAATCGGGGTTTATTGCCAAATACATTTGCACATACAAGGAATTTCACTTGCTGTATTGGTGCGAAACAATTAACAAGGAAAGTAGTTAATCTTTTTGTAAAAAGCCTGTAAAAACTTCCACCAATGTCTGCCATGAGGTACCAATCTGATGAACCAATCAGACGCCTCCCTGTCTCCCTGCTCGTTCTCAACCCCATGCGTGCACTAGCCCACACTCAAAGTTTACTTTAAATTTCTCTTTTTAGGCCACTTAAAAACATTAAAAAAAAACCTTAAAGCCATTCTGCTAACACTACGGAGCCCCTGAAGCCCAAAAAGTTAACATTTTTATTTTGTGTATTATGAGACATTGTTGGAAAGTAAAGGAAAATTGTAAATGTTATGCTAGAAACAGCAGTTTGGAGGTCAAACTAGCTGGAGTGCCCTTGATTTTGAATTACTGTTCATTTAGATTTTTTTCAGGGGGGCTTTGGACGGTGGATAGAGTCGGAAATCAGGGAGCGGGGGGGAGGGAGGTCATATTCGAACCTGGGCTGCCCACTTTGACAACTGTAGCCTCTGTACATGTGGCGCGTAAACAAACCACTAGTATTGCCCCACATTTTTGTTATTTTTAATTGCATTTTGGATAATTACACACATTAACACAAACAGATCCCACCCCCCTACACAATCCCCAACCCCTTGCTGTCACTCACATATAGAGACTCTTTCACTACCTTGCTATATTCTGTTGACGGCTAAGATGAAAGAATAGTTGTTGAGGCACTTAAATAAATAAAATAAACATAAATACACACAATTAAGTATTAATAATAATATTCTGATGTATAGATAAGATGGAATAAATTAAAAAAATAGAAAAAAGAAAGCCAGAAGCAGCACAACCAGGTCAGTAGATAGAATGTGTCAAGGGTCAAGGCAAAGCAAGTTCATTATTTATTCTTGTACATGTGTGGAGGGTTTGCCAAAAGTATTGCCCCACATTTTGATTTAATTTTAATAAAAAAATTAAAATGATCTTGTGGCAACTGTAGGTACTAGTTAGATTATAACTTCTGCAGATAAGATTCTTATTCTTATCTAGTTAGTGCACACTAACTAGATTATAACACAATAACACAGAACTGTTTTGGATTCAATAGATAGATACATAGATAGATAGATAGATAGATAGATAGATAGATAGATAGATACATAGATAGATAGATAGATAGATAGATACATAGATACATAGATACATAGATACATAGATAGATAGATATATAGATAGATAGATACATAGATACATAGATACATAGATAGATAGATACATAGATACATAGATAGATAGATAGATAGATAGATACATAGATACATAGATACATACATAGATAGATAGATAGATAGATAGATACATAGATAGATACATAGATACATAGATAGATAGATAGATAGATAGATAGATAGATAGATACATAGATACATAGATACATAGATACATAGATACATAGATAGATACATAGATAGATACATAGATACATAGATAGATAGATAGATAGATAGATAGATAGATAGATAGATACATAGATACATAGATACATAGATACATAGATAGATAGATAGATACATAGATAGATAGATAGATAGATAGATAGATAGATAGATAGATAGATAGATAGATAGATAGATAGATAGATAGATAGATAGATACATAGATAGATACATAGATACATAGATAGATAGATAGATAGATAGATAGATAGATAGATAGATACATAGATACATAGATAGATAGATAGATAGATAGATAGATAGATAGATAGATAGATACATAGATACATAGATAGATACATAGATAGATAGATAGATAGATAGATAGATAGATAGATAGATAGATAGATACATAGATACATAGATAGATACATAGATAGATAGATAGATAGATAGATAGATAGATAGATAGATACATAGATAGATAGATAGATAGATAGATACATAGATAGATAGATAGATACATAGATAGATAGATAGATAGATAGATAGATAGATAGATAGATAGATACATAGATAGATAGATAGATAGATACATAGATAGATAGATAGATACATAGATAGATACATAGATACATAGATACATAGATATATATATATATAGATAGAGATAGATACTTTATTGATCCCGAGGGAAATTCAAAGCATCCAGTAGCAGGTTACAAAGACATGACATGACATGAAACATTAAATTAAACCACAAAACTGATTCCTAAACTGTCCCCTCTCAGCTTTCCCTCCACCTCCTCACACACACACACACACACACACACACACACACACACACACACACACACACACACACACACACACACACACACACACACACACACACACACACACACACACACACTGAAGTGTAGAGATCTGCATTCAGCGCAGTTACCGCAGCAGCAGGCAGCGACGCAGCGACGCAGCTTTGTGACGCTCGCTGGTGTCAGTGTTATGAGACGTTGTTTTGTAAGGAGCTGCTGCGGCTCAATGTTTGTTTTCTGAGCGGCTGAGTTACACAAGCGAGGACACTACGACTGCACAGATCGGTCTCAAAAGAACAGTCTGCTGTAGTGAGTTTACACCAGCGGACACAGCATGTTGCCAGCCAGCAGATACTCAGGTAAAGGTGAGCTAAAGCCTCGTTAGCTCGAAAGTTGCGAGCATGCTGCGCAAAGAAGACTCATTTTAACGACAGTGTTGTCATTTGTTGCAACATAACCTACATGCTTATTGTAGCCACAGGTGTTTATTATTAATATTATCTAGTATCTTAACTTAAGGTTTTTTTTAATGCGCTAAAAGAGCCTAACTCGCCCGTTTGGTGTTAGCATGAAGCTAACATGTGGGTGAAAGTTGAACCGACATGTAGGTCACATTAACGGTGTCCTTGTCCTGGGTTAAATCTTCAAATTACACTTTTTCAGCTACACACTTGTTTCTTTTATGTCTTGACTTTGTGTTTAATGTTATATTGAGGTGTTAAGCTGTGTTAGACTTTGACTGTCATTGTACTAACAGCTCTGCTTGTTAGCATTGTGGGCTACTTGGTGTGACAGCTGCTTCACCTTTCACCACATCAACCTCCAGAACACCTGTTTTATACTTTTTATACTGTTTTTATACTGTTTTATACTGTTTTTATACTGTTTATACTGTTTACACTTTTATTTAGTCAATGTGCACATTTCTAAAGAGGAATAAGTAACATTAAAGAACACAGGAAGATTACATGAACAGATAATGGAGAGCACCTGAAGTTAGAGTTGTCTATACCAAAAGTATGACGTAGATACCCAGGGGCGTGTCCAGACTTTTTGGACTGGGGAGGCCCAGGTGAGGCTCAGGGGAGGCTCAGGGGAGGCCCAGGTGAGGCTCAGGCCCCTTTCTGAATATCCACAGTTCAGTAGGCAGTACTTTTCAGTAGGAGTTTCAGTATCCTGAACTTTCATGGTCATTCAGTGGTCATTTTTTGGCGTCCACCCCGGGCTGTATCCCAATTGCCAAGTACCTCTTCAGTCTGTCAGTAGTCAGTACCGACTATCCGTGCTGTGTACTGTTTAGTACCTACTATCTGCTGTGTACTGTTTAGTACCGACTAAACAGTATACAGCAGATAGTAGGTACTAAACAGCATACAGCTGATAGTAGGTACTAAACAGTATACAGCAGATAGTAGGTACTAAACAGTACACAGCAGATAGTAGGTACTAAACAGTATACAGCAGATAGTAGGTACTAAACAGTATACAGCTGATAGTAGGTACTAAACAGCATACAGCTGATAGTAGGTACTAAACAGCATACAGCTGATAGTAGGTACTAAACAGTACACAGCAGATAGTAGGTACTAAACAGTACACAGCAGATAGTAGGTACTAAACAGTACACAGCAGATAGTAGGTACTAAACAGCATACAGCTGATAGTAGGTACTAAACAGCATACAGCTGATAGTAGGTACTAAACAGTACACAGCAGATAGTAGGTACTAAACAGTACACAGCAGATAGTAGGTACTAACAGTATACAGCAGATAGTAGGTACTAAACAGTACACAGCAGATAGTAGGTACTAAACAGTACACAGCAGATAGTAGGTACTAAACAGTAAACAGCAGATAGTAGGTACTAAACAGTACACAGCAGATAGTAGGTACTAAACAGCAGATAGTAGGTACTAAACAGCATACAGCAGATAGTAGGTACTAAACAGCATACAGCAGATAGTAGGTACTAAACAGTATACAGCAGATAGTAGGTACTAAACAGCAGATAGTAGGTACTAAACAGTAAACAGCAGATAGTAGGTACTAAACAGCAGATAGTAGGTACTAAACAGTAAACAGCAGATAGTAGGTACTAAACAGTACACAGCAGATAGTAGGTACTAAACAGCAGATAGTAGGTACTAAACAGCATACAGCAGATAGTAGGTACTAAACAGTATACAGCAGATAGTAGGTACTAAACAGTATACAGCAGATAGCAGGTACTAAACAGTATACAGCAGATAGTAGGTACTAAACAGTATACAGCAGATAGTAGGTACTAAACAGTATACAGCAGATAGCAGGTACTAAACAATATACAGCTGATAGTAGGTACTAAACAGCTGATAGTAGGTACTAAACAGTATACAGCTGATAGTAGGTACTAAACAATATACAGCAGATAGTAGGTACTAAACAGTATACAGCTGATAGTAGGTACTAAACAATATACAGCAGATAGTAGGTACTAAACAGCAGATAGTAGGTACTAAACAGCAGATAGTAGGTACTGACAGATTGAAGAGGTACTTGGCAATTTGGATACAGCCACTGACTTCTGCAGGGTGGCCTGAATTTTGTGTACACACATCAATGAAGAGCATTCATTACCAACATATACATCTTCAAAGCTTCATTCTTCAATGCTTAATGAATATGTACGTCCACAGTCACCATTTTAAGTATTTTGACTGCCAACAAACCAATGCACTCTCCCTTTTGCACCTAAGCCTTATTAGTGGATTTCGACATAAGTCCCGCCTCTGGCAAGCCCCCTGTTGATACGATACCTACTACGAAAAAAACCTAAAACACAAGATAAAGAAATGAAATGATAAACAAGATGACAGGTATTTACATCACATTTCAGCTGTTTTCTTATCATTTTCTCGTCTATGCGTTAATCAAAATACCTAGGACTGTGTTGCTGAAAACCTTTTCATTCTGTTTTGCATCCTTTTGGCTGTTTTGTTTGTAGAAGTCGCCTTATTGTCACCAGCTTCGGCTTTCTGTCTTCATTTGTTTGTCATGATTTTATTGCACTTCATTTGAGTTGTGAAATATGTGCACAAGATCAGGCTCTGTTGAGTCATTCATGGAGCACGGCGTCTAGATGATAAAGGCACATGACCACTACTTTGAGCTGGTCTTGACTGGTGACTGTTGTGTCTCTTGCAGCCCACAGGTGTATCAGGGCATTGAAGACGGTTCAAACAGAGTATGCTGCCCCTCAGCTGTACACAACACTACACAGACGGGCATGCTCTTCTGTGGCAACACCACAAATCACAACACACTACACCATCCATTCTCGAGATAAAGATCCAAGATGGGAAGGTAAGATACTCTATTTTAAGATTATTATGGTTGTTGTAATTACCCACACTTCAAAGGCGTTTGCTGGACGTCTTTAGGACATAGGAGATAAGAATTTTAACAAATTAGGAAGCTTTGCCTGTTTAGTTTAACTTTGAAAAACAGTTTGAAAGAAGAAAAAAATCTTTTAGTTTTCCACTAGTAGAAAACAAATCCTGCCTGATCCTTTCAATTGTGGTGCCCGACAAGACTGATGATCCTTAAAAAGGTATCACAAACTGATTGAGAATGCTTTGGTCCTATCTTAGGTGTGGAAATGGAGAGGTTTGCCGATGAGGCAGACGTGGTGATAGTAGGCGGGGGCCCTGCCGGTCTCTCAGCAGCCATTCGCCTGAAGCAGCTAGCCAACGAACATGAGAAGGAGCTGCGAGTGTGCCTTGTGGAGAAGGCCTCTCAGATCGGAGCTCACACCCTGTCAGGTGCCTGTCTGGAGCCGTCTGCCCTCAACGAGCTCTTTCCTGATTGGAAGGAACGAGGAGTGAGTATTCAACATTTAGTCTTTGTTGGTCTGGGGTATCATCAAAGACGCCGTGTACCATTAGGGGTCACGTTAGGAGCTCTATGTTGAGAAATATATAATGTGAGTTATATTAACATGGATACATTTACAACATTGGCATACAGCTATACCTTTTTCATATGCGTATATTTGTGTTAATGTTGTAAAACAGGGGTCCCCAACCAACGGGCCTCAGACCAGTACCGGGCTTTGGGTCGCTCAGACCGGGCCGCGAAAAACCCAGTCAGAAACAAGAGGGTGGATGTAATTGGCGTATACGTACTTCATTGTGTTTTGTTGTGTATTTCCCTTTAAATGGCTAACCTATTATTACGTATCACAAGGTAAATTATTTTAATTAAAAGCTCAAATTAACATGAATGTTTTCCACCTTATGACATCACACATTGACCTTTGTTAGCGTTCCTTTGAGATGTTTTCATTTAGTTTTTGATCCGAAAACAAGTTTGTTTTTCCATAGTTTAATGTCACAACCTTCGATTTAGCAGAATTTCTTTAATGTATTTCATAATAAAAGCAGATTTATATTCAAACAGGAAGTAAAGGTACTTCAGTCTTAAGACAGTAGAAAATTCCAAAATAAAAGCCTCACAAAAACAGTTCTAAAATGCAAAATAATCTAATTTCAAACATGCGAATAAAAATTAGAATTATCAAAATCAACTATTAAAATACAGATTAATCATGATTTAAAAATGTAAACAATCGACTCTTTGGTAGCAGACTGGATGTCAGAAACACGCTGCGCCTATCAATCAAACGCAAAGCGCCACCCTACGACCTCCTCTGGGAAACAGGCTCAGGGCTCACACTGATGGCGAGTTAAGTTTTGTATTTTAAGTGTTTCCTACAATAGTTTGGCTTACATTATGCTTCTGTGTTTCATATATCTTTACATGACATTATTAGAGGATTTCCATATGGTGTGTATAAATCCCTGCACCCTGTCGGTCCATCAGCGATATGACCGCTGCTGTCTGGTCTGTGTAGTCCAAGAGGTTGGGATCCCCTGTTGTAAACTACAGATCTAAATATTCAAACAGTCAAACTCACAACAACACATATTGTGCTCTCACCACAGGCGCCCATGAACACCCCGGTGACTGAAGATGTGTTCAGCATTTTAACAGAGAAACACAGAATCCCTGTCCCCATTTTACCAGGTAAAAGCTTTTTTTATTCTCCGCACTACCTGTTGATACGGCAGCATCAGGCTCTGCCCTGTTGAGATGGTGTTTCATTTATATTTCTATAGTTTCAGTCAGAGGTCAGAATTACATTTTTAACTATTTCTGTGTTATTTGGTACGGGATGAGAAAAGGATCAAAACAGGTGAAAGTGTGAGAGGGATGCAACATTCTGCATTGGCACAGTCTGACAGTAATCGATGCTGTGTCACACCACCAGAGTTTCAAACAGAGGGAACTTGATTAAATAGATTTTTAGTCAGTACAGACAGAGATTTTTTTTTTCTTCCAAATACCCTGCTTTACTTTACGAGGCCTGTGTCAAAAGACGGCACGTTATGCACTGGCAGCGCCCACATCCTCAGTTTCAGAGCGCCTCCCACCAGCGCTCATTAATTGCTATGTTAACTTCTGTTTTCCCCTGAGTAATGACCGTTAGGTGTGTTTTAAATAACTCCTTGTGCTTAATATTTGCTTTTATTCAAGGAAATATCACCAAGAAATCATGAAAGTAATGTTAAGGTATCATGTCCGGTCATTAGCAGAAGCTCTAGACCTGGAAATTAAACTCAGAATAGACGAGTCTCCTCTGCCGTTGTTGTTGACAATATTTGAAGTCCCGCCCTTTCTTGATTTGGATTGGTCAGTGAGGAAGAAGTGACATTGACGAACGCAGCTCTGTTCCAAAAAGTTGAACTGAGATCGATCTGAGCAAAGAGACGGAAAACAGCTGACACCGAGGGCGTTACAGCGCTGAACTATATCGGTTTTGTATCGAGAAAGATTACTGCCAGCACAAAACCTGCTGTCTGTAGACACGGGGATCATACAGAGTGTGTTCTCTATACGCTTTAAAAGCAGTGAATGATCCTTTAAATGTGTTCACACTGCTCTTTCATTTTTGCAACACACAGTGTCATGCTTTGTATTACAACAGAGAATTCATCCAGGAAGATTTAGATTTTATTAAACAAACACTGACACTTATATATTTAGTTGGTGATTCCTTCAGTTAATTATCTCAACATAAAAGTGGAAAATTAACAACTTTATATTGAGGTTATTTGCTTTTTACGACTCGATAAAACCCTGAAACGACTTGTTAGTGATTTCGTTTCCCCCCTCATTTTCACTGCAGGTTTGCCTATGGGGAACCATGGTAACTACATTGTGCGGCTGGGGAACTTTGTGCGCTGGCTGGGGGAGCAGGCCGAGGAGCTTGGAGTGGAGATCTACCCTGGTTATGCTGCAGCCGAGGTGAGTCATCCACAGGTTTTTTTCTATTTAAAATCTGCATGCAATAACACATAAAGTCTGACACAGGTTATTTATATTGTTTTTGCATATCGTCGTACCAGCTTCCTTTAGAGATTTCAGTTTTTTTCTCCTGTAATTTGATGGATTATGGCGCCATTAAAAAGGATCAAACTTTGAGAATCCAGTGCAATAAACACACATGTTATGAGCCTGATGATTCATGAAAGGATGATGAGACGTTTCTTTAAAATGTCTTACAAAAAGTGCCTCAACATTTATAAAGATGTGCCGACGTTTGATCCCGAGAAACCTGCTGTTGGCCTTCAGACTGACCTGTTTTTCCAGCAGTGTTTGTGAGTGCTCAATCCTTCTCTGCTCCTCTCGTTCTTTTGTCTAGGTTTTGTTTCATGAAGATGGAAGTGTGAAAGGAATCGCCACCAATGATGTAGGAATCGGCAAGGACGGTTCACCTAAGGTACTGACTGATACTGTAATAATGATTCAGTCGACTCAGATGCTTAAGTTGAAGAAAGTTAATACATAAGATGAATACTCACAAGGAGACATGGATCAACATTACACATTCAAAATTTATGTCTTGCTAAACCAAATCTGCAAGACTCTCCCAACGGCTTTGCCTATATCCCAAAAAATATGATTATTATCAGGGTCATGTCATATTGACCCACCTAAACTAATGTGTGACTTCTAGTACAATTTGGAGCAGACAATAAGTCTACCAAACATCTTTGCAGATATGAGGAAAGACAGTTGACACTCTAAGCTGTCCTTGGTCCTCTAGTCACAGCTGAACTCTGTCAGGTGTGACTGACATTAAGAACAGAGAACAAACCAAATGATGTTTGTACATTTAAATCTGAAACTTACAAATAGAGACCTTTCTGTAGAACTTTAGACACACCAATGGGATTTAAAAAGCCTTTTCTAAAAAGATATATAAAGGGGGAAACAGCCAACAGGATCTCGAGCACTCACCTGACTCTCATTTATACAGAATGTGTTTTTATATTGCTTAAAGAATAAAAACCTCGTGTGGTTTATAATGCCATGTAGAGAATCTAAATCTGCTTTATGTTTCTGTACATCTATTTCTTTCCTCTTCTTTGTCCTCAATAGTATTCATCAGATTCAGTTGCTGTTTCATTCATAAAAAACATAATTTACATGTCCTATTCTTCTCCTCGCTTCAGGATGTTTTCGAGCGGGGGGATGGAGCTCCATGCTAAGGTCACGTTGTTCGGAGAAGGCTGTCACGGTCATTTGGCCAAGCAGCTTTATAAGCAATTCAACCTGCGGGAGAACTGTGAGCCTCAGACCTACGCCATCGGCCTCAAGGAGGTAAATAACATGTACTGCCTACTTGAATCTAATGCTGGGTGGAGAGGCCGCTCGCTCTGTTTGAGGCCTTTGATATGATTATCCTGGTTTGACTGTTTGTGAGTAAAAGTCCTTCCTGTGAGGAGGAAAGTGGTTACCTTAACGTTGCCTCTGAATCCCTTTTGGACAGAATCCATGTGTGTAAGATTGAGTCTCTGTAGGAAACATTTATTTAGCTCTTTTTCATGTTTTATTTGATATTCAGATAAACCTGGCTGAGGGGCTAAAAGCTGCTGATAACATCTGCTGAAGATTTTTGTGAAGGGTTACCATAGTAACCTTGTCAATTGACCCTGTTTGCTCTGGTTTCCACACAAGCTTTAGAGACTTGAGTCTGCAGCGGTTGTTTATATAAATGTAAAATAAAACAAGATGTATTTTAAATATATCTTGTCAATGTGTCAGTTTTATTCCTAAAATAGAAAACACCTATTCAGATTGTTTTTTTTACTTTTTCTCATGGTTTTATACCATGAGAATTTTCAGACAACATTTTTTTTTCTGCTTTAATCCCTGTATTTATCAAATGAATGTTCCTTAAACGTTGGTAAATGTTGAGATAGTATGCTCCCCTTTTCATATTTAATAAAATGTTAAACCATTGTTGTTTGAAAAGGAGTGAAAGATTTAAAGGACTCCTTGTTGAAAACTGTGTTTCTTCTTTTTTTTAAAGGTTTGGACGATCGATGAGAAGAAGTGGCGACCGGGCAGAGTGGAGCATTCTGTGGGCTGGCCGCTGAACAGAAACACATACGGAGGCTCCTTCCTGTATCACCTGAACGAAGGAGAGCCGCTCGTGGCCTTGGGCTTTGTGGTGAGCAGCTCTTCATACATTGTGACGATCACATAAACAGATGTGACAGCTGGATATCAAGCAGCCAGTAAATAAAGCGCCTTGGGGATTCAGCTTCAGAATAGATTGCAAAGCCTCGGGCTGTCATGCATTGATATGGTTTTTTATTATTCATCATTCAGAGGAAATAAACAAACAAAAGGCTTGAATTGATTCAAGTGAAATCTATATTGTGCATAATCTGCAGATGATCATATTTATATTATCTTTGCATGAAATGTGCGAGGCTGGGCTCGGTTATTTGTTCATCAGTCGAGTCACAATACTAATCAGGACAAAAAAAAAGTAAAAGTATGATAGACGTTTTGGAAAAGTGGCTTAACTCTAGACAACAGAGGGGTGCCTGATAGACTAGTTCTTCAGCTGTGTAGAAAAGGCCAAAAAAGGTAACTTTATAAATACCAGAAGTGTAGACGGTCGCTGACCTGACGACAGCACAAAGCCACCCTGCCCATGTTCCCTAAGACAGCTGACAACAGGCGGAATGGTTTTTCTGTTGTTCCTCAATTGAGGTCAATTTAAACCCTGAATGACATTAAGCCGTTGGACACAACCAGCTTTGTGTTTGTTTTCTTGTTTTCTGATACGAGAAAGTGAACCTCAGAGGTTTTGGCAAATTCAGTCTAGGCTGAGTTTTTTTTATTTTTTTTTACTTCTGGTTTGAAGACCTCTGCACTCAGCTGTGTTTTGGTATTTTAAAAGTAGACGATATCCTTTATTACTCCCACACTCGTGTTAAGACATGCTACACACACACACACACACACACACACACACACACACACAGGCTGTGGTTCAGTCGGTCGATCCCCAGCTCCTCTAACCTCACGTTGCTCCGTCTTCGTCTGTGGCTTACGAATGTGTATGAATGGATTAGTTACTTCTGATGGTCTCTTTACCCAGCAGCCTCTACCATCAGGGTGTGAATGTGGAGGTGTGACCTGCGGCGTAAAAACACTTTGAGTAGTCAGAAGACTAGAAAAATGCGAAACAAGCTCAAGTCCATTTACCATTTACAACAGGACTCTGTGGACATGTACTGATGGAGAAATGTCAGAGTGAGGGGCTGCACATGAGGGTTCGATACCTTGCTTAGGAAGTGAACTGGCACCTCTCCACCAATTTCCAGACTTGGTTTATCAACACAGAGTGACAGAAATCATCACAGACAGAATCAGTGTCCGGAGCAAATAGGATGCTCTGCACCACATCTTGAATGTAGACTGCTGAGAGGGCATTAAGACAAATCTACATTTCTTTTTGCTCACACGTTGAAAAGCCACATCACGTTTCTGACAGCGATGAGCCATATGATATTACTGCCAGCTGTTTCATTATGCATACAGCCGGTGTGATTTTATTTTCATCCATTAGAGGTGTCCATTTAGAGATATTAAGCATCATAAATCACCTCCCAGTGGAAGACCTTTTTTTTAATATCAGGTCAAAAGAATTTGGCCAGACATCAGGCTGAGAGTCTCTCCGTGGTTCCCAGGTTTCACCCTCACCTTTTAAGATTTCCAAACTTCATCACCATGCAGTCCGAGTGCTCGGCAGTACTTACTGACTTGACTTTTTGTTTTACCCTCTGACATCACTGTGCTCTTTTGTAGCTTCATGAAGACAGCTTAATGTGATTGTTAAATTTAATCTTCTGTAGATGACCTCCAGAACAATTTAAGACTCATCGAGGACGTTAAAGACTTCATTTGTAGTGTCCAGATAATTAAGTTTTCATGCCCTTCAGATGATTGGAAAAATGCAACGGGAACACAAGAAAGATGGAGATAATTTTACCTTCAAGGAGATATGAAAAATAAACTCCACAGTCTTCCAGTTTGCATTAAACTGAATGTGTTTTCTCCTCTTCCAGGTGGGTCTGGACTACAGCAACCCCTACCTGAGCCCCTTCAGGGAGTTCCAGCGCTGGAAACACCACCCCTTCGTCGCTCCCACCCTCGAAGGAGGAAGCAGGATAGCGTATGGAGCCCGAGCGCTGAACGAGGGAGGACTACAGGTACGTCTCTGCTTTACTGATTACTTGTTTGGCTTAAAACTGGTAAATGTAAAAAAAACTTTCCTGAAGCTGTTTTAGAAGTTTGTACTTTGAGCAGATGCTACATCTCTGTGGAAGTCACAAGACGTACTTACTGTTGAGGTTTATGTAAAACAGCCATCAGCAGAAATTCAAATTTAGAGTCTTAGGGTGATTTCACATTAGTGACCCCGGCCTGGATCCGAGTACGCTCGACCCCAAAGTCCAGTTCATTTGATCTTTGTTAACACAGACGACCAGAATAAAGTTTTCAGGGTGAGTTGTGTGTCGACACATTCTTTTCTCTGAGTTTATCTTGAGGTTAAACTCCATAACGTGCATTTCCAAGTAGCAGCAACATTCCAGATAAGCACGGCCTCTGCCCATTCACACCGTAAAGGTCATTTGAGGTAGTCGGGTTAATCATCTGGTTTCCTCTCAGAGCATTCCCCATGTCCCAAATGGAGAATACCCAAAACAAGAAGGGGAAAATGTAGATATTTCCTCAGCCTGCATCAAATTGAACAGCAGCCATATTTCTTTTTTATTCAGTTACAAGTTTAAGGTCCAAGTTTAAAAAAAAACTGTCTTTTTGCTCTGCAGTCTATCCCAAAACTGACATTCCCTGGAGGCCTGCTGATTGGCTGCAGTCCCGGCTTCATGAACGTCCCAAAGATCAAAGGCACCCACACGGCCATGAAGAGCGGCATGCTGGCTGCTGAGGCCATCTTCCCCAAAGTCACAGCAGAGAGCACTGAGTCGGAGACCACGGGTACAAAGTTTAAACACCTCCTGATGACCATGATGGATTCACCTGCTGTAGCTTTTCAGTCCAGTTCCTCCATGATGGGTCATACCGGGATGAGGTGTAAACTCAGTGACAGGGTGTAGAGATATTCATTTGAACACCTCACACTTCTTTTAGAAGTTCCTTAACCAAAAGAAACACTGCAACAAGAATTAATGTCAGGTAGCAACATTTCAGAAAAAGTCAGCAAACACACAAACACACAAACACACACATCACTTATTCAGGTGCTGAGTCGTAAATAAAACACTACATATGATGCAAAAGGACTCACAACACTACGGCTCCCAAAGACATTCCTATTATAACTCCTATATGCATTAAAGAACACAACGCTTCTTCACCAGGCGCAAAAATAAGTTCATCCTCGGGAGCCATGGTGTTGTGAGTCTTTGTGCATCACATCAGGTATCAACTTTAATCAGGTATCGTACATTAGACAATAAAGCTCCTCGGGATGCTTTGAAGGCTTGTAATAAAAGACAGCCTGAGGGGATGATATATATAACAGGTGTCAGTGAAATGTGTCAGTGAGAAGTCTCAAAATCGAGATATTCTTTCAGAACTGACATGCTGCTGCTTCGAGAGAGAGAGAGCAGCCTCAGAGTGAAACTGACCATCACAGCATCATATATATTCTGTATATTCAAGGCAGCAGAATATGCTCTGAATCCTGGGAAAGAAAAATAGACTTTTTTTTCCTGACCGATAAATCAGCCGGCCGATAGTTGCATATCTTGTGTATATCGCTATCAGCTATTTTAGCGCAGATATGTGCCGATATTACTGGATTTATTCACCAGTCAAATAGCATTTTATTGAAATTTATTGAATTACGCAAGCAGCTCTCCTTCATCAGCAGAGGGCGCTACATGGATTACAACAAGCATCATCACTCTACCAGAGTGTCAAGTGGTGACGCACGTTCATGCTCAGTTACTTTCCAGTTTAGTGACCATCTTGTCTTTATTCTAAATCTTTTCCACGAGTGTTTGAAAACTGCATTTGAGGGATCAACACAATAAATGTCTTTATCTATCTACGGATTTCAGAAAGCAAAGAAACATATCAGGCGGATATATCGGTATCTGATTTTCTTTTCTCTCCCAGATAAGGACATCACAGACATCCTTGTTTTCTAGTTGTGTGCAGACAGTTTTGGTTTCCAGAGTTTGACTTTTGGCCACCAGCTTATTTTGATTGAGGTGACGGAAATGTAATTTGTGCCACTTAAAACAGTACTGTTACGGTTTCAACTGATTTTACAAGAGCCCGTGTGTCCCCCTTTAGATAATGGAAGTCCACCAGACCGGACTGTCAAATGTTCTGTAGGGATTATTTCTTCCAGTGGAAACCTTCAATAGTGTTGGAAATGCTGATCAGGGAAAACTGAATCTACTCTCCTTGTTAAAATCTTTCATTTTTTTAATTCTCACAGGTCTTCATGTACCCGAGTACTCTGATAACTTGAAGAACTCGTGGGTGTGGAAAGAGCTGCACGCGGTGAGGAACATCAGGCCGTCCTTCCACAACTACTTCGGCCTGTACGGAGGCATGGTCTACACCGGGGTCTTCTACTGGATCTTCAGAGGGAAAGAGCCGTGGACCCTCAAACACTGTGGTGAGTGCACAAAGAAGAATCATTGTACTGCTTCCTGTTGACATTTGTTTTGACCCTAATGCAGGCAGAGGATTTCTCTGAAGCAAAAGACATAAAAGGACAGTTTTTATCCATCTATAATTTGTGATTTAACATTTCCTTCAACTTCAAGTTTATTGCTCTTGTGGACTTGTGTAAACTAAGTACTTGTTAACAAACTTTAAAAGAAATTAACATTCAGACCATCAGTTTGACCTTTAGCTTCAGTGCTGCACTTCATCACAATGCACTCACAGCTTTCTCTGTAGGTCAGGTTTGAGGTCGGGTTTGGGGTCATGTTTAGGGTCATCCTGTGCCTGCACAGAAAATCCTCATTTCATTGCCGTGCTCTGTCTGTCTCAGGCCTTGACGCCCACCAGCTGAAACCAGCCAAAGACTGTACACCCATTGAATACCCAAAGCCCGACGGCAAGCTCAGCTTCGACCTGCTCTCCTCGGTGGCACTGAGCGGCACCAACCACGAGGGGGACCAGCCCCCACATCTGACCCTGAGAGACGACAGCGTGCCTGTCAACAGGAACCTGGCCATCTACGACGGGCCCGAGCAGCGCTTCTGCCCTGCAGGTAACACCGACCGTGACCCCTGGAGAGAATCACTCACTTTCTTATTATCTGTCAGGCTGCACAAAGGAGTACATCCTGTCAACGCTCCATGAAGACAAAGTTTCATTACATGAAGTCTCACACTGATGAATCAGAGGGCGTTCACTCAGGAGTTTTGTACGTAGGAGGGAGGTGAAGTGGATTTACTGCAACATTCAAGTATTCATCGGGCTGAAATCTAACCTATCTAAAGACAATATGTTTTCTCAACGGACAGAAGATTAATCTGCAGCATCTTTTAAAACTCATTCACGTCTTTTCAAGCAAAAAAAAAAGCTTCCCCTCGCTGGTTTCTGCCACCTCATGAGATGAGAGACTCATTATCTTTCGGGTTCAGACCATTAGTCAGGCCAAAGAAGTGATTAGTATCTGTTTACATATCTCAGGACTTTATGTAAATATACAAAGCAGTTAATTAAAGGTATCAGCAGATTAATTAGAAAATAAGTAGCCCTTCCAAAATCGAATTATAATGCCTGTAATTAAAGAGGTGTAGTGTGTGCTAGTTTTTCAAATTCACATTGTGGTACTGATGCCAGGTAGACCTCTAACCCAGACCACATTCATTATATTCCTAATTAATTATTTTGTGTAATTAACAAAACCCTGATCAGTTTCTCAGAGCTGTGGAAATGATTACTCTTGATTCTTGGGTCAGTCCGTCTGAAATCACGGAAATGAAACAGCTGCTGATTGTAAAATTCTTCAAAAGATGTGAATTCACAGACTGGGACACCGATATTACACCGTTGTGGAATCAATGTAAATGTACAAATGTGTGATGATCGCTGAGCAAAGTTGGGGGGGGGGGAAGCAGTCTGAAAAGGGCTAGTGAGTATCAGAGTGTTTACCTTCTGCAACGTTTAACAAAAAGCTAAATTGTAAAAGCAGCTGGAAAGTAATAACTGATGTTGTTCCACATCATGTAAGAAGTGTTTTGACTTTTCTTTACTGGTTAATACTGAAATGTTTAAAAATGTCATCTTTCTAACTTGATTACCGTTTCTCCATCGACCCGCCCAGGTGTGTACGAGTACGTTCCCTTGGAAACCGGAGACGGGATGAGGTTGCAGATAAACGCTCAGAACTGTGTCCACTGTAAGACCTGCGACATCAAGGACCCGAGCCAGAACATCAACTGGGTTGTGCCTGAAGGCGGCGGAGGGCCCGCCTACAATGGAATGTGAACGCCATGTTTTTTTTTACTTTTGTCTTGAGAAATATAACGTATTGTATCTCGCATTCAGGGCAGAGTGCGGCAGACGTGCCTGAATATGAATCAGAATAACTAGAGAGCTGGTTTTGAGCGTTTCATGAAAAATATAGCTGCGTTTTCAGATGTAGAATAATTTATACAGAGGAACAGGAAATTAAATTAAGTGGGAAGGAGTTTTGAGACTGTAAAATACAGGACCATAAAAAAGGACTTTAAAAATTGTTTTCAGTAGTTTTTTTTTCTTAAAATCCACACTGAGCTTTCAATCGGCTCAGACGCACCAAAAGGAAATCGATTTGTTGTTTTTAGAAGCATTATACCGACGAGCAATGGAGCATATATTCCCCTCAAGAACTGTAACAGAACACTTATTGTTATGCAGGTTTATTGCAGGTACAGAGACAGTATTGTACATATCATTAGATAATAACCACAGTAATTAATAAAGAACACTTTGACTGTTGTTGTTTCTGCTTTATTGACCTCTGTAAAAAACATAAATAAGAACAGATGTTTCTGAGGGCACTGTATCAAAATCCCTTCGATGAAATGATAAGACAAACAACTTCAAACCAACCCGTGTCGAGTGTTAACCCGCTTTGACGCCGGCCGTGCATCCCGCTATCGCTCAAACTATCGTTAACAGTGAATAATACTTGTCAGGATTTAGACAGGTCCAAGCTTACAACACTCATTCCCTTGTAATACAGACGGTGGGAAACGCCCCCCTGCTTTCAGACTTCTTTGTCAGAGAAAGGGCAGCTTCCCCACGTCGAGGTGACTTCAAATATTTAGAACCGTTACAGACGAGAATGCATCGCGAGGTGAAGTGTTCACGCAAACATTTTGGCATAGATTTTCTTTTCCTTCTCTTTCTCCTCCTGGACCTTCAGCTGCACCCGCTTCATCTCGTTGCTGATTGCTGTCAAGAGAGAAAAGACTTGGTGACTCAAACCCAATTAAGTCTTTTGTACTGCATATCGTCTCCCACAGTGCTGAGATGATTTCAAACTGTTTTTCATGCCCGAGCGTCCATTTTAACACTTTTTTTAAAAATCTCTTTTCAAAAAGAAAGATGTTAACTTTCACTTTTAAAAAAAAGACGCATCAGGGCTGTGACGCCACTGACAGCTCCACTCTTATCTCAGAGCCTGGAGCCAATTAACTGTTTCTTAAAATATCAAAAGAGAAGGGAGACACTGTCAGACAGCAGAGAGCAGCGGAGTTTCAGTGATCCCAATCACAACCACAACACTGGAAAAAAAAAACCTCTTATTTAGGAGATGTTTTCTAAATTGTTCCTCTAAAACTTGTTACAGGGAGTGATACAAAAAACACAAGAACCAACCAATCATTTTAGTTAAATATGCACAGAGTGGGCTTAGAAACAGCAGATAAATATCATGTGTAAAACTGTTTCACACAGATAAGTACACTACCCATCGCTCTCACTGCTGTGTTGATAACTTCACTCATAAGAAGTAATCACTGATATTTTAAGGACGTTTATCCTCTCCACTGTAACTTTGCTAACTGTTGCTGAGTGCTCATGATGGATTAACGTCGGGTCTTTGTAACGTAACATAATAAAGAGTAAGGTCTTTTACCTGCTCTGCTGTAAATGACGCTACACAAATAAAGGCACTAAGCAGCATGTGGCTGTAACAAATGATCTCATGAGCCACACTTAATAATAGATGAAGTGTCTGCCCTTCACAGAAATTGGGTCCAAGACCATAACATCCTCTCTTGAATCAAATTTAATTAGATTACAGCTTGTTGTCTGTAAGGGGGTTTGACCAGTAGCTAGTGGTTACGAAATCATCGCATTTTAAAACGATACCACCTGTTAAACTAATAATCAATAGTACTGAAACGAACCAAAGCTAATCCCCCAAAGGCTGCTGGAGGAGCAGAGCAGAATGGCACAAATACATTACATATGTGTTCACTTTAGACAGTGTGCAGGAATGTTTTGTAAGAAAAAATAATTTACAAAGTGTTAGGTACCTCGGACTTTTGTTTTTGTTGCCATGGTATCAGAAAAGGTATCAATGTTGTTAAGATTTTCACTAGAATCTTATTGAGGTTCAAAGATCTGGCATCAACACGACCTGAGTCCATGTGGTCCGTGTGCTGATTTCATTTTGAGCAGATTTGAAGTCTGATTCAAAGGTAACTGGACTGGTTAAAGATCTTGAAGATGTTTTCACCTCTCCTTCTGAAAGCCTTTGGGAGGAGAGGTGAAAACATCTTCTAGACTTCAAACCAGTTTAAAGTGCCTTTGAATCAGGCTTCTAATTTACCATGACCTGGATCACTGAGAGCCTACACAGACCGGTCAGCACCAAACACTTGATTTATCTGACTGGACAAACTGTGGATTCACTGTGTGTCCTGTAACAAACTCGTAGAAGCCAAGGTGAAGGGTCCTCTAACGTATCCATGAATTATTGTTCTGCTGTTGACTTTTCATGAGTTACTTATCTGATTGTTTTTAATTCAGTTCAATAAGGAGGAAAAACAAACTGTCTTTCCTGCACTGTGGTTTCTGTATGAGCGGGCATGCCAAGTCAAAAATAATGTGACTGAATATGCATGAAACCTTATTAGGAAATAAAATATATTGCTTCATATTTGGGCACAGATAAGGGCTGAACAAACAGAAACTGTTGATAACATACCTTTGTCTTCTGGAGCTATTCCCTGAGCGTTTTTCAGATCAGTCTGGAAAAAAAAAAAAAAAAAGGGTAAATAGTAAAGTCTAACTGAAGTGAGACTGCTGCTTTGCTTTGAATATTTCTAAAGGCCTTTAAAGTTTGTTTGTCCCACATTAGAATGATTTAGAAGAACAGATAGAAACGAACATAATAGATCTGTGCTGCTGAAGCGGGATGGAAACAATATAATCCATAAATAATGACAGATTGAATCGTGTTATGAGGTATATCATACAAAAGGTCTGTAGCCTTTAATGTGTCTCATTGAGCTCTATAAAGACAGAGGTGTGTGTGTGTGTGTGTGTGTGGATGTTACCATGGCTTTGCTGTATTCCTTTAACCCCTGCCAAGCCTGAGCTCTACGGAAAAGTGCCTTAGTGTTCGCCTGGTCCAGCTCTAAAGCCTGAAAACACACAAAAGGAAAACAAAGGAAGCTGTCACCTTTCAACGTTTTATGTATGTAACCCCCCCCAAGGGCCAAATGTACCCCCCCCCCACCCCCAATGGGTTAGGTAAGAATTTATTAAAGACCTTCTACATTTAATTCATCTGCCTCAGTATCAACCTTTTTCTTCAACCAGAAAGAAAGCATATCTGCTTTACAGAGCAGGATGAATGTTTCTGAACGTCAGCATAAGAACATTCGCGAACAAGACATTAACCTTGATGTTTTTATGGACAACAACTAACAGAGTATAGTAAAAATGTACCTCGTTGCAGCTGTCCAGAGCATCCTGCCAAAGCTGCATCTTGAGCTTACATGCTGCCGTGTTGAGGAAGCAGCTGAGCGCGGTGGGCTCCAACTTCTGGTGAGCCTCCTCGTCCAGCTGCTCTCCACTCACCTCCAAGTACCTGCACAAGAAAGAGGCTCATTGTCACGGAGAGAGCTGCACACTGATGTGAAAAAACTGTCTTTATTTGTCAGCGGATCTGAACTGAATAACAAGTGGAGCCGCAGTGGGAGCTCGCTGATGATTTTTGTAAGGCTCAAGGCTATAGCTGGAGGTTCTGGTATGAATTGACAGATGTTTGTTTTGGTCTTTTCAGAATCTTGAGCAGGAACTATAAACTGCAACAGTTATAGAAAACTATTCAACTGTAAAAGCCCAGAGAGATACCGCTGTTATAAAGTACAGTCTGCATAACACGGCCCTTTCTATATTATAATCCTGCATGTTATATGTATTGAATGCATGTTGATAGGGCCGACCGATATGGGATTTCCGGGGCCCATATTGATATTGGGGAAGAAAAATAATCTGATACAGATATATGGGCCAATATCTTTATTATATTCAAACACTTGTGGACAAGATATATTATGAAGTCAAGATGATTACTCGAGTGGAAGGTAACTGAGCATGTACTTGCGTCACCTCTTGGAGAGTTAAAATGCTTGTTTTTAATCCATTTAGCGCCCTCTGCTGGTGAAGGAGAACTGCTAGTGTAATACAATGAAACTCAATTGAAATGTTATTTGACTGGTGAATAAAACGAGTAATATTAGAGAATATCTGCGATAAAATTAGCCAATGCCGATTAATCGGTCGGGCTCTAGTAAGTGGACTATACGAGATCATTTAGATCATTTGTGAAGGCAGCTGTGTCCAAATGAAAACCACACACACACACCGAGTCTGTTTTTTACCTGAGGGCTTTACTGTATTTCTTGATGGCTCCGCTCCAGTCTTGATTCTTAAAGAGACTGTTTCCGATATTCTTCACATCCTCAGCGACAGACAGAACTTTGTCAACCTGAAAGCACATTCAGATGAAAATTATTATTCCATCTTTTCTTGGTAGTTTTTTTTTTGTCTTTGTTGATATTTAGTGAAGTATTAGCTAGAAGTCTGGCTGACATCTGTGCACACAGAGAAACGGCTAAAACAAAGTTCACTTGGCAAGAAATTAAATCATCCAGAGAGTTTGTAAACAACATTTGGTGAGACTTTTCAAACCACTTCATTGAGAGGAAAAATCAGCAGTCTCTAAATACTGACAATAAGCCTTTGACATGATGAGTTGAACAGTTATTCTCTGCTTCCAGCGTTTTCTGAATCTTGGCGTTGAGTTGATAAAGATGTTCACGTCTAATTTGGGCTCCCAGTATGAACCAGCACAGAGCGGTGTCTAACAGAGAAGTCTGATGTCATTGAAAAATCAAAAAGCTCACAAAAACTTACATCTCTAAAGTCCACATCTGAGTCCTCGGGGAACTCTGGTAGGGCGTCACCTGATCCGTCGTTTGGTGCGACGCCCCAGCCGTCCCCGTCCTTATGCTCCCCACAGTCTCCAATGACACACGGCTGCAAAGAGAGACATTACAGAGACATTTTAGACACTAAGAAACCGTATTCAGAAACAAAATCATGTGAATCACAACTTTTTTTCCTCGTCATTGCTTTCTAAAGACATTTGAGAAAACCGTCTCTGATTATGGAGATAAATACATTTCTATATCACCTTCACCACATCAACTTCAGGTCGTCAATGAAATAAAGAAAATGTAAAATACAAACAACAGCAAAACACCTGAAGGCATCAAACTCTACATGTTTAAAAGAGAGAGTTACCTTTACAGGAGCGTCTTCATTGGTGTCAATGGACTCCAGCATTTTGATGACACCCATCCCTTTTACCAGCTGGCCAAAAACAACGTGCTTGCCGTCCAAGTGTGGCGTGGGGACGGTAGTGAGAAAGAACTGGGAGCCGTTGGTGTTCGGCCCGGCGTTGGCCATGCTGAGCAGACCCACTTTGTCATGCTGGATGGAGAAAGTACAATTTGATAAACGATGGTTTCTACTGGGACATCCATGAGGAATATTTCCGTTGTTTAAGATATGAAAAACAGTCTGACTTTTACGACAAACGCCCTGAGGCCTCATTTAATTCAGTTCAAAAAGCAAACTGTGACGGGTAACAGAAACCCCTCAGAATATTCCAGCCCTGGACCTTGATAGTCAAATGTTTGGAAGTTTACCTTGTAGTGGAAGTTTTCATCCTCAAACTTCTCCCCGTAGATGCTCTCTCCACCAGTGCCGTTCTGGTTAGAGAAGTCGCCTCCTTGGATCATGAACTGCTTGATGACTGACAAAAACAAATGAACACAGATTAAGTTTCAGATTAGCCAGCCTGAGTATAAAGAGAGCTCCAATCTGCCTCATTAAGACATCCATAGTTTATTTGTGTATTTTTTCGGATCCCCACTAGCTGTACCCGAGAGCTCAGCTGAAAGTCCAGTAAGTGACTTGTGTTGTATAGACAGAACAGTGTCATGAGTATTTCTTATGAAGTGTCATACAGTTTAAGAGTTTACAAGTCCTAACGCCTCATACTGTCATCTTAGTTCATTTTCTGCTCTTTCTTTTAAATCCTTTAAGTAAAATCTGTGACCTTTAACAAGAGTCCATCATCTGAACCACATCCGACACAATGCTCTGTGCATGTAGTTTTATTTGTCTTTATAGATAGATTGTATATATAGAGAGATTATAAGGAACACAGGAAGTTAATTTAATACATATTAATTATTGAGCTGTGGAAAAGGGGTAGGATTAAATAAGTTTTCTACTTCTTCCTACTCCTTTTCAGGCATATCAATTGAATATATGTAATTTGCTTTTTCTTTTTTTGTGAAATAATTTATTTTTCGTTTATTGTATTTTCGTGCTTTTCATTTTGTTTTGTATTTTTGATATGTTTCATTTGATATGTCTGAAATAAATTTAATCAATCAAATTGATCTGAGCGATTAAATGGCGTTGTTAATGTAGTGACTATCTAGTGTCCCATTTTCTAAACCATACTTTTAGTCACCTGCATAGGTGTAAGGAATCGTCTTTAGCGTGTATCCAAAAAATAAACAAATGTCTAATATGAAATCATGTTGGGTGACGTTCACGTTTACTGTAAAAGATGAAGCAGACAAACCGTGATGATGACTCTAAGAGATGATTGTTGCCGAGATTATAACTGATTATAACTGATTATAACTGATTATAACTGTTTGTTTACGGTAAGAACCGAGTGTTCTCAGCACCTAGGCCAACCAACTTCCTGTTCACAAATCAACCCACACTATCGATTATCACCACGTAGTGTCAAATAAGGGAAATCCATAAACAGGTAATCAAACTATTTAAATAAAAGACATATGTGAGCAGCTGTTGTCTTTCCTTTTATTGATCAAGTTGAGCAGTGTGCGTGAGTGATTCTGTCTCTTTTACAGGTTATACTGTTTTTCCTATTTACTTATGTGGTATGCACATAGCGACTTTCATGTTTGTTCATTAATTTATTCATTTTTTATTTATGTTTGTCTTGTCAATTTTCATTATTATTATTTATTTGTTTTTATTTGGTTATTGTATTTTATTTATTTTTTCTGTGAGTTTTCCAATCTTGCACTTTTATTCATGTCTTTAAACTACGAGGTCTATTTGTTGGGAGGGTTGTTTACAGGGCGAAGGGATACTGGGTTTTTGAATGTTTCTGAGGAAGAAAGAAAAATGTCGACTGCATCCCAATTGCACTGTATGTTTTGAACTTGCTTCAATAAAAATATGTTGAAAAAAAGACATGACTATAAACACACTACATTGGCTCCTTTACTTTAAAAGTAGTTCAGCTTCGATATTCCTCACAGCCATGGTCGCTCTTTCATCCATGCTACTTCTTCATGCGTGTGTGAGAATCATCTGCAAACATTATATGCTACTGTTAAGGATATTTACTTCTGTGGAATGGGCATCCTTTGAAGTGCAACGGTTTTCCGGTCGATTTGCCGATTCCTTTCTCTCCTGTGCAGAGAGCCCGGAAGTTTTCAGCAGTCTTAGGAGTGATATCAGCGAAAAGCTCCAGAACAAGCCGGCCGGCTGTCGACACAAAAGAGAGAAAGTCAGAAACAACAATGACACACAAGTTAACAGCCTCTTACTGTCACAATAACTGGAGGCTGCTGATTGTTTGCTGCATGAGTCGATCACCTGTTCTGATATAAAACTGTAGCGATCTGTGGAAAAGGGTGGAAAAATCCAAATTCCAGGATTATGATATTCAGTTTACTGTCACAGAATTAAGACAAGAGTCAGACCAATCAATCAGCTAGGCGAAAATGTTGGTCAATATCAGCACATCGCGTGACTATTGGTATACGTTAATTTTATCTCTGATTTGTGCAGATATAAGTAGGTGTATTCAATTTAAGTTTTTAAAGATGTCTTGATAATAAATCTTTTTTAGAGAACCGCATTTGATGGATCAAAGCAATAAATGTGTTTGTATATCTATATCTTTCCACGGCTTAAGATCAAAGACAGATCTAAGAAAGATATCGGCGATATATCCGTATCGGAATTGTTATTATTGTGCTCGCTTACAAAACAGCGACAGAAACGTCTCCTCCTTTAACTCTCTGATCCAGGTCTACACTCCCCCCCGCCCACTACGCTCTGCCAATGAAAGCCGTCTGATCCAACCTTCACAACAGGGTCCTAAGTCTCTGACTAGACTCTTCTCCTCTGTCGCCCCCCGGTGGTGGAACGAAGAGTCCCTCTGCACCTTTAAGAAAAAGCTAAAGACCCAGCTCTTTCATGAATACCTACTAACTTAATGATGATGGTCTCCATATTATTGATGATGATGATGGTAATGACGATGGTTTTTGTTTGATAACGACGACTTATAAGATGGTTTCTATACTGATTAGAGCTCTCAAGAACTGCCCTCAATGTTGTGCTTTGCCTCTGGTCACTTCCTGTCAGCACCTGTGTGTCCAATCAGACTCAAAGCTGATCGTTTGCTCTTAATGACATTGTTCCCTTTTTTCTAGATCCTTGCTTGTGTTAGGATAGGAAAGGATAGGATAGGATAATACTTTATTGATCCCCAGAGGGGAAATTCGGGCGTTGCAGCAGCACAGACAAGAAAGCTCAAATACACATTAAACAGAATAGATAAGATAAATAAAAATAAAAACAGGGGGTATATACAGTACAAAAATGAATGTTGAAGTTAACTGGGGGTAATTGAGAATTGAAACAGTATTTGAAGAGAATGATAAGATAAAGTGACAAGTGATCAAAGTGACTTGGTATGATAAATAAATAGCAGCAAGTAATGTAAACAGCAGAGAAGAGAGGCAGTGTTGTACCACAGTAATGCAGAGTGTTATATAATATAATGTAATAATATAATATAATATAGTGCAATATGAACAATATAGTGTAATATAATGAAATGTTATATAATATAGACTAGTATAATAATAAATATATAGAATGTACAGTATATATTGACCTAAATGAAATACAGAGACCCGGATGTAGAGTAAATGTGTCTGTGTTGTTCTTACTCTCTGATGTACATCCCTTTGAATAAAAGAGTCTGCTGAGTGAACTGTAGAATTATCAGTATCGGTCAAGTCCTAATTAAGACACCATGAAATAATCAGTTAAGAAGCTGCAACTCTTATTTATTACTATTACAACTAAATTAATAATAAATTATTATTAATATTAAAACTAACTGATATATAATATAATATATATGCAGATATTTACCAAAAAAACGATATGTGTGTGGGAATAAACGGGACTATGGTATCAGAAACTTTCAACATAGACACATTTATTCTACATCCGGGTCTCTGTATTTCATATAGTAGGTAATTCTAATTGTTGTAACAAAGATTAAATTATAATTGAATGATTTAATGTAACAGCAGCTTTACACTTGTGGATATGTTAAGACATGCTGTGGATTAAAACTCAAACGATAACAGCAAAGGTTTGAAAGCAACGCGACGTTTGCTGACAGGTTTCAGTCCAACACATGAACACGTGGTTCACTCTCTGAAGACGAGCTAAGCTAACCGGACAAACGACTCAAACCGGCCTTTAAAAAAAACCCAAATAATCTAAGTGTTCTGACCTCTTTCTCCTCCAATGTCTACGTCGAAGAAGACGCGCGGGTTTTCCGGGTTTGAAGGCTTGTCAGACGGTGTTGGGTGAGACATTTTGAGCGTAAGGCGGTTTAAGACACTTGTCTCTGCTAAGCTAGCTGAAAACCGGCCGGTTTACGCGAAGGAGGATGATGAACTCGTTGACTTCCGGTTATATATTTCAAAATAAAATATTTTTTCTCTGAGAACCGTTTTCCTTGTTCTTCTTCTACGTTGGGTTTTTAAAGGCGGTTTGCATTCAAATAGATGCATTAGCGCCTGTCTCTGGCTTTATAGTAATACTACGGTTTCTTAACTACTTCAACAATAACTATGGAAGCCCATTTCCAAATAATTAATGGAAAAGTAACCAAATAATTAATGAAAAAAATTAATTGCATTCAAATGAATGAATGTGCTATTAAATGCACCAAGAATTATATCAAAAGTACATTTAGCTTTCAAGTAATTTACAAAATGTATTATTATTTTTTACATGTCTTTCAGTTATCTATGGAAGCCCATTTCCGCCAGTAAAAAAAAATAAAAATGAAAATAAGAAAGTCATAATAATGAAATAAAAAGAAATTGAAATTATGAGACTTTATTATTTTAATTTTTATTTTTTTTAACTTTTTTTTTATGTTATCCATAGTTAGGTGTGTAGCTGACATGATTGACAGGTGGGCGTGATGTAACGGTTCATCAAGAGGTTTAAAATCCACCTCAGCTCCAGCTCTCAGCCTGTCGTTAGGTTGACTGAAAGTTAGACTGAGACAGGATTTCCAGGATGGTGGCTGCTGCTGATGAGCCTCCAGAGCCCCCTGCAGGAACAGATGACTCAACTTCATCTATTAAGATTTACAGTCTACAGATAAAACATTCATTATTCATGCCCTTGACTTTAAATAATGTACTTTAATAATATATTTTTTGAGCCTTGTCACCCTCTGAGTTGTTGTAATTTTTCACATAAATACTGGGTAATTGCCTCTTCCGGCCTCAGACTGAACAGTCGGGGGGAAAGTAAATGCATGAAATGTTTTTTTTGTCCACAGAGTTAAACCACAGCTTTCCTGCAGGTGGGTATCAGATTGAGAGCAGACTATCCAAGTGAAGGTTTTACCAACAAATTGCTGCTGACCTCCAGAAACGGAAGTTTGTGAGACTCATTATATGAAAAATTGGTGTTTTTGTCTGAGGTAGAAAAAAAAATGTGTACAGTTATCTGCAGCAGACATAAGTGGATGTGATTGCTGTAGCAGTGTGGATGGATTACCTGGTGCCTCTCATACAGGAATCAAACTTCTATCTGTGACCCTGTGAAAGGTGAGAGGATCCTCGAAAAAAACAACACCAACTCGTCTGTTTGGGAGAGAATCTTCACCTTCTTCAGCTTCAGGTGAAGTTGACTCATACACTTGGCATGCTGTGGTAGATTTGTATAATTGTGTGGATTCTCATGGATTGAGAAATTCATACATTTAGCCGACAAGTTGTGGAAAAAAGAAACACTACCAATGAACACCAAGTTTCTCCAAGTGTTGGGAGAAAAAGAAGCCGTCTGCTGTCACCTCTCGACTGTCTCTGTGACACTCTGAGCTGTCACGTTTCCCGGGGAAACACACAGGAAACTATAAGAGACACTATATGGTGTGGAAAAATGAATCTGTCACATCTTACTGTGTTATTCTTTAGAGTTGTCTTTTACGGGCCCGCAAATTGTATCTAAGGCTTTCTTCTTTCCAATGACTTTTCAGTCATGGAGCAACTTTCCCCCTCTGCAGTATTTAAATAAAATATATATTGGAAAGGTTAAAGAACCAATATGAAAGATATCTACTGAATGAAATGATAAAGTGACCTTAGTCACAGCTCTCTACAATGTGTAGGTGTTTCATTTTGCTCCTTAGTGATGGCACTCAGACAGGATCAGTATCTGCTAATGAACTGGGCTCCGGCTGCCTTCAATCATTTCCTCTCACCATCAGTGATTTGATTACCTGCTGTGTTTTTCTGATCTCGCTGTGTTTGAATATCATGTAGGATGTTAACAATTTATCCTTGAAAGTGAATTTTCCCCCCTCTTATCATCACTCATCCTTGTCATTGCTTTCTAATAAATTGCTTAGGTGTTTATAATTGACACTTTTTACGCAATTTCTGGTGAGAAACTGCCATGAAATTCTAACACCAATGTAAGGTTTACATATTCTAAACATCATCTGCTATATATTGCGCTGTATAGACCTTTTCTTCATGTGTTAGTCTGGTGTCTGCCTTTTAAAGACTCTCTGGTTTTTTTTGGTTTCGGGAGGTTTTCACTGTGTCCTTGTCTGCTGGACCAATGGACTGTTTTGATTGGTCTTTAGTTGTGTGCTGTTGTAATGTGTGAAGAAAAAGATAGAAAAGGCCGATTCCAGGAAAGCCGTCTCTTCAGTCATCATGAAGTCTACCTTATGAGAAACCAAAATACATGTATGTGTGCTGCGCTTTAGAGGGCATGCTGTTTAAAGTTTTTACTGCAGAGGTTCATGTTGGATTTCAGGGTTGGTTCTCCACTGTTTTAGTTTTGCCGAGGTTGTAAATATGTTCTGTTGTTTCACCGCTGGAATCACTTTCTTTATTTTACAATATTTTATTTAAAAAATGTACAATATAAACAACATTGCCTACAACAACAACAACAACAAACATTTAAAAAATACACAACAATAAAAAACAATGAGGACAAAAAAACTGAAATAAAACCAAAAACTCAAACAGATAGATTTGTTCATTCTATTTGTATTTGTGTTTTTTTTTATTGGTTTATTTTTTATCATTCTGTTATTCATTTATGTCTCTCTAAAAAACATTGATAACAAAGTAAAGCATGCACACACAACTGCAGGCGGCAGGCGTCTGTCTCTCACATGTCTTATGCGTCCTTGGGCAAGACGCTTAACCTCATGTTGCTCCTCCTGCTTCCTCAGCAGCGTATGAATGTGTATGAACAGGATTATTTACTCCTGCCATCAGTGTGTGAATGTGTAGGTGTGACCTGCGATGTAAAAGAGCTTTGAGTCATCAGAAGACTGGAAAATAGATACACAAGATCAAGTCCATTTATCATTTTGAACTCATTTACTGTCGAGGACACAACCTGTCTCTCATCATCTGATAATCCCCCATCACAGAGATCATTTAGTTTACATCTATTCCATAATCATTTCTTTGAAATCACTGTAATGTCAATTAAGGCTTCCTTCTCGTGTGAATGCTCGTTTCCCATACTTAGGTTTACTTTCTCTCCGGATGTTCTCTGTTTCTGAAACATAGAGAAAAAAAAAAATCAATAAGCTCACGGCTACATTGTACCCCCGAGGGCTGTAATACGTATTAGAGAGCATTTCTGCAGAAAACCAATTTAGAGACTAAAGGAACAATGGGGGATAGATACAATAACAATCATAAAATGTAATCCCCTCACCCCCACTTAGACGTGTTAAAAACACACAAATCTGCCTGTAAATGTGTTTTTAAACTTGAGCCTAATGTCAGGTGGCTGTTTACAAGTCCTCTGGGTTGTTCACCCACCTGTGAGATATTTATTTCCAATCTTCTTTGTGCACAAATAACGAACTAAAGAGCTGCAGAACTTCGCCTGAGGGATTCTGCTGAACAGACAGCAGGAAGGCTGCAGCACTAATGAGGACAAAGCAGCTCCTATATGTAGAATTTAGTGTGTAAATGACTTGTTTACAAGTCTGAATTCTTCTGCTCGTATACATGCAAAATGCACCTTTGTGTTTGTAAATTCATTTTGTTGTATTTCAGATGAACTATGTTGGCTACTCAAGAATTCCTCCGACCCCGACGACCTGGGAAAATCCCCCTTAATCAGATCTCAAAGACATTCCCTCGCCTTACGATTGAATTATGTTGATGAAGAGCAGAGGCGCTGCTTTTCAACAGGCAACTGCTTGGGACCCCAGACTGTCAGTGGGCGGAGTGCTGCAGGTTTGAGGGTTGATTTTTTCCCTCGGGCCCAGAATCGCCACTGATCAAGATTAGTTTGAACTCCAGAATAAGCCATTAGTTTTGTTGCAAGCTCCCCCTGCTGGCTCAAATGTGCAGATGATTTTTGCCCCTCATGGAGTCTTCTTGTGCTTTTTCCCTGAGGTGTAATCTGACCCGTTCTTATCGAAGGAAAACTAATAACGACTCATCAGGAAGCCTCTGTTGGATCTTTCTGCAGCCTTGTTTTCCCAGCTTTATTTCTTCAAGGCTTCATTCAATGTCAGCTTGAGTTCGAGTGAAGAATCCCCCGTCCTACCCCATCTTAGAATGATCTCCTCTTACCTTTACATCCTTCGGTCATTTGTTGTAATTGTTGGCGATGTAAGGTCCTTTTTAATTTGGTTTTGGCTCAGCTAAAGCCTGCATGTGTGTACTAAAGGTGCTTCATACAGAAAGCTGAGTTAAGTCGATTTTTATAATTCAGTTATGAACGTAGGACTTCCGTGCAGACAGGCTCTTAGTGTTTTGAACCACCTTTTCTAAAGAGCCTCTCTGGAGGTTGTAACGGTGCTTTATTGGGTTCAGATCCTGTGATTATATTGATTCCCTGCAAATAATTGAATTACCCCTCATGTGTTGCATGGAAACATCTGCACTAATGCCTCTCTATTCATTTGTTCATATTTCATCTTTAGATTCTCTGCCATGTGCAGTTCCTGTCTTTAATTCCTGAGAATTTGAAGGGCAGAGTTTAAACGTTTAGCATGAGGTGGTGCCAGCTAGGGCAAAGGTAAATCACAAGCTTTTAAAAATGTTTGTATGTTATAGAGCTGCCTTTTTTTAGCACATTTAAAACCTCTTTTTTTTCCAGGACCAGGTTTAGATTAAAGATGAAGTCGGGGAACAAACTACACCTAAGGGTCACCATCTCCAATTTAACATGAACATGCCACAGAAAGCAGCCAACCATCGTCACTGCAACCTGATTGCAACCCAAACATTCACCTCACAGAGTCGCTGTGATTGGCTAAGTACACTGCGCTGTGCAGCGGTAAGCGTTGTTGCCTCACAGCAGGTTCCTGGTTTGAATCTGTCAGAGCTTCAAACTGGCAGGGCCAGGGCCCCCCCCCCCCCCCCCCCCGATAAAGGATGGACTGAACAAAAATCAGGCACTTACACAGATCAGACTCACATTTCAAATTTATATTGGTAATGACATAATGTGATCAAATATTGTTTTTGTAACTCAAATTTTTATAAAATGATGTAACATACTGTAGCTTTAAAGGCTTTATATGCGATTTTTTGATCCAGCAGATGTCGCCCTTGAGCACCAGCATGAAACCAAAACAACTCGCGCTGCATTGTTGTGTTAGCATGCTAATGCTAGCGATCTTTATCATGCTCGTATCTTCACACTGCATGTAAATTTACCTGAAATGAGCGTGATCTAGAAACACAGTTAAGCAGTGAGTACAGTATGTTATTCTTCTTTTCTCTAGTCCCTCAATTAAACAACTTTTATACACGAGGGGAGGAGTCAGCCGGCCGTCCTGGCGATGTAAACAAAGTGAAGATAGGACTCTGAAAACTCTGAAAACATCACAGACAGTGGGACTCGGGTGTTACACCCATTGTAGACAGTCATGACTCACAGAGTTATTTTCAGAGGAGATACTTGATTTCTACATTTAAGTGTGAAAAATCACATATGAAGACTTTAAGCTGATATGGACCATAGGTGGGAAATGGGGGCCATATTTTCCATTCAGAATCTACTTGAGACAGTACAAGTAATGTAGTTTAATAGAGTTTTTTTTATCCAATAAATGTTTTTAAAAGGTATCAGATAAACCTTGGACATTGTTGGTTTAGGTCTTTGTTTGTGTCAGATGCTGTAACTCTGTCCGTGTGAGTACGGCTCATTTCTCCGCAGCAGCTCGAGGCGGTGTGTGTTCGTGCTCAAGTGGAAGTGTTGCATTATAAATAAAGGGAGCAGATAACCTGCAATGAGTCACTCAACACTGTGAACACCTGAGATGTTCTCACTTATCCATTTGACACAGCACATAGCCGCGTGTAATACGATTCTGAGGGAGGGAAACAAAATACATCCCACACACAGGCAGGCACATGGCCTGTGAGACGCTTAAAATGTCGTCTTACTGTTCATTCTGAAACCTTTGAGTCACTTTGTCCTCCAGCGCTGAACGAAACTCCGTTTTCTGAAGGGAAAAGAGGAAAGTAAAATTATTATCTCTTGTATTTATGCGACATTTCATTATCATAACACAAGACCTGGGGAAAAAACAAACATAAAAGCAAAAGAAAACTGGACACGGCTGAAGATCTTGAAGACGTTCCACCTCAAGATCTTTAACCAAGTCCAGTTACCTTTGGATCAAGCTTTGTATTTACCATGACCTGGATGACATGAAAATGTGAATTCAAAGAGAAGAATATGACGTTTTTAAAATGTATAGCATTTAAAAATAACATTCATGAAGTCAAGATTCTAATCCAGATCCTCAAAACAGTTAGCCCTGTTTTTCATTACTAGTGATTATAATGTTTATCCAAATAGTTATGCAAATTTTCATTTTTCTTTTCTATATTTTGTAAAGGCAAGAATTCACATAACACACCGACAGGAAGATCTCATTACATTATAAACTCACTCAAATAAGGGAAGATTTTTTTTAAAGGAGCAGTATGTAACTCTGACCCCCTAGTGTTTGAAATGGGTACTGCAGTCCAAAATCAAAACATAGTAGAGAGCTGTCTCCCCCTCCTCTCTAGAGTGGATGCTCACTCAGGTCACCATGTGGTGGACTCTGAAGCTTCAGTGTTTATCCAGCTCTGCATGGGTCTGTAAACCTTTCTGTGTTCTAACCTCTCTCCATTTTTCAAAAGCATCTCCAATATTGATCCTAGTTTGAGCACGTTTCTGCTCGTGGAGCTTATTAGAAACATGCAGAGGCTTTTTAGGTCGGGTACAATCACTTCTATCTGAACCACTTCTCTTGCCCGCTTCCATCGCTGCAACACCTGTTGACCTGATAACTGCTCTCATATCTGACAAACTGAGGGGCGTCCAAAACAGCCGCGTGTAGTGGGTGCCTTAAAAGCGCCTACCTTCTCTGGTCCAAACAAATCCAGAGCATTCAGGAGCAGAATCTAAAGTTAGAAGGAGGACATACTGGCTGCTGCATTGTTGTCAGAGAAGCCAGCACTTCAACATAGAATGTTTCCTTAATGTCTGATCAGATAGTAAGCTCACTTTATCATTTCACTCACTACACATCTCACTGATTGCTCTTTTAAACTAAATAAATACACCCATAAAAATGAGGAAGATTTAAATAAGAATAATAATACATTATACTTATTTGTACATTAAATGTAAAGTCTTGCTTCACCAGAGCAAGCCCCCCCCATTTAATGATGAATTGTGCTACTTTACTAAAGTTTGTATCCATATTTAGATGATAACTAACTTTTTCTATAAGTCATTCTCAGAGTGTTTCTGTTCTGCACATTAAAGGGGAAACTCATTTGCATACACATTGGTACCTTAATTTGCATATTGCTGTGCAGCGTTCCACCGTTTAACATCTGGTTGTGCTGCCAGCCCCAGCCCACCTCCCCCACGTAGCCCTGCCTGGGCACAGGAGGGGGGGCGTGCGGTGCAGCTCGACACAGGTATCCCAGGTCTCCTGTGGACTCGGGTGATGAGGCACCCACACCGATGTACAGGGGGAAATAATTTGATCTGGGCCTGTAGTCTCCGATTCCATCTGGGCCTTGTTAGAAACACAGTGGAGGTGTCAAGACTTCATGAAATGTACAGAGACGTTTTTAGGAACAAATGAATCCAAAGAGCAAATATTAGCTTCCTCAAACATGTGAAACTGGGTCAGTTTAATCTTCTAACAAAGTAATCATCAGCTTTTGTGTGAATTCAACAGAAATGTAATAAAAGTAAGGGACACAGAACGGGTCCAAATAGGATTAGGTTGTTTACGTTGAGTTAGAAAAATAAAATGAAGAGAACATCTGTTCACACTTGACGCGGGGCGTTGTGTTAAAACTAATTATTTGCCAAGAGGTGATTTAAAAAAAAGGTTTCTTTCTTTTCAATGTTGGGTTCTTTTTGTTTCGGTGTTTTGTTCAGGAAAATGTAAACATGCATTATGATTCAATAGAAAATATTCAAGTGTTGTGTTGCACTATATGATAATAATGTCTCATTGTGAGTTCATGTAATGCATGAATTATTTCAGTGAAAGCGAACATCTGCGTGCACTCCGACTTACTGAACAACATGCTGCACAATAACACAAACTCCCTGCTGGCACATTGACGCTGAAGCAGTTTGTTTCATTTACATGCGGCCCTGCTGACAGTGACATCATGTGTCCAACTACATTTAGATTTGCTCGGACACAGACCGTATGCTTGTCTCTCATTCAGCTGTTGAACAATGCATCGGGGTCATGCATGAATGTGTCTTATAGCAATCTCAAAATGCACATTTCCAAACCAATTAACCAATTAGCCAGTGAAAGCAGCACGTTGCAGCTTAACTCAAGCCTCAAAGGATCTTATAAACGCTTCATATTGCACTCAGTTTCACCCACACAGCCTCTGTCTTCTTCTCCTACCTGTAAAAATCATCCTCTGTCTTCTTCTCCTACCTGTAAAAATCATCCTCTGTCTTCTTCTCCTACCTGTAAAAATCATCCTCTGTCTTCTTCTCTTACCTGTAAAAATCATCCTCTGTCCGTGCTGGGACTCTCCCGCAGCAGCAGCTCCACTATTTTTTGCCATCGTCCTCCACCGTTATGTGTTGGATAGGTTGCAGGCTGGAGACACCTCTGCGGGTGAAAACTTGAGCCCAGCGGTCTGCTCTGTCAGTGGGGCCATGATTGGTTGTCATGCAACGACTGGTTGCCGTGGCGTCCTAGTGTGTCCTAGTTCCGCTGTAATCACAAGGGATGCTGCTAGTGAAGCATGTCCTCTACATATCACATATACATCCTCAACAATACTGTTTCTTTGACAAAATAATAATTACCATTTGTAATGTCACATTATTTTACACTTAAGTATCTTAAGTTTCTATGTTGTATCTAACTTTTTTAAACGTCACCTCTCAGATTTATTTAATTTCCTTTTATTGGTTCATTTTAATCCAAGAGCTCTTTATGAGTTTATCCGCCGTCAGTGCTTCTGTAACGTGTGAACTACCCCTGCAGGATCAATAAAGACTCCTCTTATCTGACATTTAACACCCTCTACGGGATAACTGTGTATTAAAGTCAGTCCCTGCACCATCTTGTTGACTTATTGGGATTATTGCAGCAGCACTGAAATCGCTGATGCACATAGTTTATTGTCTCTGTTGGTAACTTTGAGTATCTGTGTTCATATAGAAATAATTTACATAATCTTTAGGCTATTCTGCAGTTTTATGTTATTCTCCAAAATATGCTAAATTGGAACATACACACTCAATAACAGTATGGGATTTCGGCTGTGGCTCAGTTGGTAGAGTCGGTCGTCTCTCAACCTGAAGATGGGGGGTTCAATCCCCAGCTCCAGCAACTACGTGGGCAAGACACTTAACCCCGGATTGCTCCCGCTGCTCCGTCTGCAGCGTATGAATGGGATTAGTTATTTTCAGATGGTCACTTTACTCAGCAGCCTCTCCCATCAGTGTGTGAATGTGTAGGTGTGACCTGTGGGGTAAAAGAGCTTTGAGTAGTCAGACTAGAAAAGAAATATACAAGCTCAAGTCCATTTATCATTGTTTTCCTGCAAACATGTTCAGATTGTTGTACAGCTTCAGTGTTATTTCTACTTTGGCATTTTTCATCCTGCTGCACCTCCTACGTTGCCTTTTGGTCAGCTGCAGGGTTGTCAGATGGAAACCGTCTCCCCGACACCCCCTGCAGCTGCCTCTAATTAGACCTGATGTCCTTCCTCTGGAGCCATGTACGGGTTAAAAGAGATAGAAGGAGACATGTACTTTCAATTTCATGACAATAACATAATCATCATCATAACAATTATAAACACATCTATACAGACTTTATCTCTGAGTTCAAAAGGCTCAAACTGGCAGAAGAGAGGACGGGAATTATCAGCTCAGATACTCCTCACTCTCTTCCTCGTCCACTTTGTGGTTTGCTCACTTTTTTGCCTGCCGCATCAGGTAGATGAAGTCAGCCCTATCTACACGGGTGCAGCTATTATTATCTATTAAGTTAGTTAGTGTTCACCCCATGTACAGAGGCTATAGACCTCCGAGGGTGTCACCGTGTTCGAATCCGACTTATAGCTCCTTTCCCATATTTAATTCCCCACTCTCTCTCTCCTTCATTTCTCACTCTATCCACTGTTCTATCTCTAAAGGCATAAAAAATAAACCTTAAAAAACCCCACAACCAAACAGAAATGGCCCGTTGTGCATGAGGAGTTATTTCACTTTTGGTACTTTAGAGCGCTGGTGGGGAAGTGTTTATTGCGTGCGCCCCATGTACGGAGGCTGTGGTCCTCCAAGCGGGCGGCCCGGGTTCAAATCTGACCTGTGGCTACTTTCCCGCATGTCATTCCACACTCTCTCTCTCTCTCTACCTGATTTCCGACTCTACCCACTGTGCTGCCTCTCAAATAAAGCCCCAAAAATACATCTTTAAGTAGGCTTTATGTTTTAGTGCTTTTGTTCAAATAAGATTTTAAATGAAAGTTGGCAACATGGTGATTTTTCTACTTCTTTTAACACATAGCCCATCACTCTGATGTATCAGCCAACACCTGCAGTACCTAATGATGTCACTAGATGGACTCAAAGCTTTACTTTGCCACATGGCAACTTCCCCCCTTCCCTAATTCTCCCACTTTTTTTTGTCCAATGGACTCGCCCATGAGCCGCCCCTAGTGACTGTATCGCTGTCAAGTCACACATGCGCAATAGCAGCTGGACCGGAAGTCCAGTTAATGTTCCCATCAAAGTAATTTAGCCTATCAAAACTGACGAAATTAAAAGGGTTAATTAAGACAATAAAGCAGGGGAGTCATTTAATTGAAAATACCCAGAAGATTAGATATGTAAACGAATGATAATGAATCGTATACAAATATGAAGTCAGGTCATGGTGACTGGCAGGTGTGGTCATTTTAAAATGCTCACTGGTCCTTAAGCTTAATTAGATATTTTCGAGGTGTCAGACAGCTGCATTCATATGTGAAAAAAAAATAAAATAAAGAAAAGTCGCCTCTTTGTGTATCGACAACACGCCCTTTTTTTTCCTGTCCCATTTTGCATACAGTTAGTCTTTGATGGTAGCGTATTACAACAGGGGGTCGTAGTTACAGACAGATTGTCACATCAGAGGCAATAACAGTTTTAAGGATAAATTGCCGCAGACCCCTCCTTTCCTTCTTCCATTGTCTTCTTTGTCGTTCCACTACCGCTCCGTTTTATTTTGAAAAAAAAACCTATCCCGGAAGTGCAGCCCCGATAACTCCGGGTAGCTTGACCTGTGCCGTGTCAGTCACCATGGTGGCACACAACAGAGCACAGCGGCGTCGGACCTGTCTCCACTTTTAGACACAGTAAAACACAAAATGTTCATATAGCGGGGGATCCTGGGAGTGTTTTGGTGTCTTGCTCTCATTATGGACGTCGGGTTGTTGCTGCTGACGGGATAATAACCATTTGTGCTTACTTCTTTTTGTTTTTCTTTTGAGGATCCTGTATGGGGATATCTTTTTTTTTTTTTTTTTTTTTTTTCGTCGCTTGCAGATTTGCTGGAGACACAAGAAGGGAATGGCTGGCTTGCATGAAAGGACATTTTAACAACTCGAGTAGACAAGTGTGAGCCGAGCTTTGCACGGAAAAGTTTCACTACATCTCAGAGAGAGAGAGAGAGAGAGAGAGAGAGAGACACGGACACCCCCCACCCCTCCCTCCCTCCCACCCCCGAGAGGAGAGACTTGCTCGGCTTGTCTGGCTCCAGTCGTGGCCTGGCTCCGGGCACTCCCAAGCTTATCCGCCTAGCATCGGAGCTCAGGCGACGAGACTAAAGCGAAGACAGCAGCAGGAGGAGGAGGAGGAGGAGGAGGAGGAGGAGGAGGAAGGCTTTTTTTTGTGTGTGTTTCTATCATCGGCTCTGGATGCATTTTTTTTAAAAAGGGAAAAAGGCATTCAGTTATCCTGCAAGACAAAAACAATGGCGTCTTATGTGGATAACAGCTTTCGGCAGGCTGTGATGATGAACCCGGCTGAAAGGACGCAACAGGTCAGGAGAGAGAAAAGAAATCCCTTTAATGATCTGCTGCTCGTGTCTTTGTTTCAAAGTGATTGTTTCCGCTTCTGTTTGCGACATTTGCATTGCAACATACTGAAAACTGCAACAGTGTTTATGCAACTGTTGCCATCATGCAGCCCCTTTAGGTCCCAGTGTTACATCCCGCTAAGCCCCCCCCCCCCCCCCCCTATCAGCACAGATAATCAAGGCTACTTAACATAACAGGAGCTGCAGCCTTGGTGGGAGACTAACCTTAAAGATAGCGTCACTATGGGGCCTCTTGTTGCACTAATGTCTTTTCTGGACGTTTTTTCCCCTTTTTGCAAAAAAACCCAAAACAAAACCGACTTTTGCATCTAGAAATAAAACAACGAGGTGTTTAGATCAGGAGGCTACTGGTGCTGCTAGTCCTTACCTAGCTAAATGCTAATAAGCTAAGATCTTTGGTTTACTCTTTATTAGTGCTGCCACATTTCTTTTAAACATCTGCACTTTGTCATTCATGTTTCTTGTAATGTTTTAATATTTCTAACTCTTTTTGGATGTTTTCTAAAAGGTGGAAATCACACCCAAGAGTTTATTGACATTCTTTGGACGTGATATCTGCAAACCTGCAGGGATCAGATTCTAATTTGATTCAGATGATGATTTCAAGATGTTTTTGTTTCAGACATTTGAACGCTTAACATCTTAATCTTTCATATCAGTTTGCATTTCTTAGACACGGTGATGCAGAGGAAGATGTTGATGCTGTTTCTAACAGTCCTTCAACACTGAGTTTTGGATCATTGCATATCTATCTACTCGTATCTATACCCTGAACACTTTCTGTGAGGATGGACAGACTTTTGTCCTCATGTTGGCTGCAGCTGATGGAAAATCTTCCTCTTTTTGTAGCTCAGTGAACAACTCAGTATTATTCAGTTCAATTTCATCTGTAAAGACACTTCTTTATTTACCGTGACGTCGAGCTCGCTGCAGAAAATCAGGGACACAAATAAAAGCGAGTAGAAAATAAAAAAAATCTGCTAAAAAGAAAACAGTCATATATCTAGAAAACAGCTCCAAATTCATGCACAGCGGTCCGTTACTACGGCCTTAAAGGCTGCATATGCGGTCTTAATTTTTTAAAATTTCTTGTATGACATTCCAGGACTCGGGAGCGTCGAAATGAAAAAGCTTTCCGAGATCCTTAAGTACCAACCAATCACTGGAACGAGTGACTACCTGCAGCAGCAGGACGCTTTGGAGAGCTGCTGGTTCATCTTCTGAACATGCAAATGAGCTCTGAGCTGTAGTCCCTTTAAAAGCCACGCACATGCATGGCTTTAGACGTTAGCAGCTATGCTAGTATGCAGATACACACACACACACACACACACACACACACACACACACACACACACACACACACACACACACACACACACAATAAATCCATTTAGACTGTGAAGATGGTTTTTCATGATCATTTCATTGGAGCTCTGGTTCCACTGCAAATGGACTCTGCTTCACACACACACACACACACACACACACACACACACACACACACACACACACACACACACACACACACACACAACGGACAATCAATAAGACCACCATTTAAAACCAGGGAGGTTAGAGTTAGTGGCACAGCCTTTCAGCTCGTCCATCTGACATTAAGGGAACAGCCCTGGTGTCATCGACTGCTTGTTAGCTGCAGCAGGCTCTTAGTCTTCACGGCTTCATGCAGGCTGTAATTTGTGCGAGTGACAGATGCCATCGTGGTTATGGAAACAAGGAAAAAAGAGTCGGATGCAGAATCGGCTTCTTGGCATCAGTCGCAGTGACTCACTGGATTTGGACATTAGAAGTTATAGTGTACAGGCTTCTACAACTTCTTATTATTTTTTATCACTGGATGAATTGGCAGTCGGGGTCTTTAGCTGCTTTACTCGTGAATTGGAAATCCAAAAAACGTATAAGGCTACGGCAACGTTTTCTTCTTTTCTCAGAACATGTTTGCCAATTTAATTTCTCTGATGGTTGGTTTATCCACATTTGTTCTGCTCTATTTCTAACATTTGATACAGTTCTCATACATAAACTCAAATTGCTTGTACGTTATCCAGCTGTGGTGGATGTTTATTTTATTCCAATAAGACCGGAGGTGATCTTGGTAGGAAAATAATGACTGCTTATTTAAAACAAAGATAATCAGAAGATATGTTATTTCAATGCTCGCTGTTGATTTTGTCGTTGAGTTTTGTTTAAAGCGTGCAGGCTCTCTAACACCTGTGATATAACCTGTCTCATCCTGCTGCTCCATCCCACCAAGGAATTTACATCAGCAGTGTCATATTAACGTCTGAATACTTTCCAGCCCTGACAAGAAAATATGAGGGGAGGGGGGGGGGATTAAGCTTCAGGCATTTCTGAGCTGGAAAAATATTCAGATTAAAAAGATACCTAGCCGTGCTTAAAATATATCCCAATATAGAAGATTTAGAAAGTCTGGCATGTCTGCGGTCCTTCAACACTCTGGAGCCTCGTCAGTATTAGAGCTGGGCGATATGACCTCAAATCAACATCACCATGAATTGAACATTTGACCTCCTCGATTACGATTAATCAACGATTATTTAGGTTTAGTTTTTTGTCCTCATAGTTCACTGACGAGGTCTCTACTGTAAATATGTGTTAACTATTAAAGCTGGGATCTGTTTTCTAATGAAAGAGTTCATATCTGATGAACTGTTTTGAGGTTATTTATTGAATATTTTAAACTGAAATCAAAACATCGCTTGAAATGAAAATGACACATTTTAGTTTTAAAATAGAAATTAACTTCTTTCAAACAGCAGAAAATAGATAACTTGCATTTCTTGCAAACAGTTTTTCCCCAGTGTTTAAGTTTAAATTATTTTTGTTCCCTTAAGACAAAATGTGTCCAACCGACGGACATGTCGCAGATTGGACGTGCCGTCATGTGACTCTGGAAATAATCGACATGGGCAAGATTACGTCTGTCAGATGTTTCTGGATGTTGGTGTGGATTCATTTTCGAGCCCTAGTCAGAATGCAAACATTTTTTTGAGGAGGTCTTTGCATTGAGGAGAAATGGACGGAGATCAGAAGTGGCACAAAACAAACGACTAAATCATACGATTCACTGTGAGTCAGTCAGAGGTGAAAGTGTGATGTCTCAACAGGATGTGGAAGTGTCTGGAAACACTAATTCTATGTCATTTTGCGGCTGCATCACTGAGGAATTCACACCTTTCTTTTTTTTCTACTAGAAAAACAGTCTGAGGTTATTCTGCAAAAACAACAGATCACCTTTGACGTGAACCTTGATGGTTTGATTGAATATCAGGTGAATGTGTTGCCCCTCTCTTTGCTTTTCAATAGCAGCACCTTTTTGCCTGTGTTCTAAGCGGCCGTGCTCGCTGACACTGTTTATCCTAATGGTGTTGGCAGCGTCTCTCTGTCAGGATTAGCTAACGGTTACAGGGATCTGTCTCTATAGCTCAAGACTGACCACAGCGGGATTTGACCCTGAGCCTCACCCCCGTTGTCACATGGCAGGTTAAATAAGTGACCACTTGACAGCTAGTGTTCACAGCCGCTTTGTTGGCTATGCGTGGGGACTGTAACTGGAAGTGCAGAGGAGACAGTGTGATGGGGAAGAAAGCAGAATGGAGGATGACACTTCTTTTTTTCTTCTGCAGAGCAAAGCTGCACATTTTCCCCCTGGTGATGTGAATTAAGATAACATGACAAGTCTGATTTCTAATTTCATGTCCAAATTGAATATGCACTGAAGGGAGAATAACATCTCTTTTGTTGAAACAGAACTCCTCAATTTCTGTGCCGTATCAACAGCACCATGTTGTGTTGTTGCAGTTAGTTAAACGTTTGCAGGGTTTTAATTGGTCGTGTTAGTTATAAGATTGCTTCTCAGATAATTAAGCGACACATCCCATCAAATTTCAGCCGCTCATTTAGGCTCTGTTTGACGGTAATCCTAAAGGATGATGTATAGAAGTAAGAAAGGGTTCATCATGGGGTGTTCTCTTAAAATAGCTGCTCCTCCTCTGTCTTGCCTGAGGGCTTATCTTTTTTTAACTTTCTGCACGGACGTCTGCAGGAGGAGAGACTGTACCAGGACGGACACGTTATCAGATTTATGGACAGTGACAGCAAGCCCGCCTCTGCAGCACGACGCTACTGTGGGCTTATTTAAAGATATCATGCAGCAATATAAGAATCCATAGGTAGATAAAAGTTTAACATGACATTGATCAACGGTTTGGCAGGTGAAGAAAGCGAGGCAGCACAGAATCCATTTAACAAATACACTGGTATTAAATGATGGTGGTTTGCTTCCTTTTCTCCTTTCTTTTAGTTTGAAAAAAAGCACCTGAGCTTTGACTATGAGAAGAAATCCATACGGTCTTATTCCAGTCCATTTGATTGTCTAAAACAATCTGCGTCCCGTTGCATGTTTCATTATCTCTCATGAAGCTCGTCTTTGTGTGCTTCTGAAAGTGGCATCTAATGATGTTAATGTTTGTTTGTCAGGTCACAAGAGGAAGGGGGGGGGGGGGGGCTGGTCTATCTTTAGCCATCCATACCATGCTTTGTACTCTTTGAACTCTTGGGATGTATCTTCTCCCATCAAGATGTAGATTCTTATGATTTATTTCACATGTTGTGGGTCAGCTCAGGTTACCCACAGAAATGTTCAAAAACAAAGTGGATTTTTCCGAATACGTCCCCTTTAAAAGTTGTAGTGACTAGAGAAGCTTTAGTGAACTCCATGTGAGCCTCAGTCTACAAAAACATTCTCTGACTTGGATCGATGCTTCTGTGTGGATTGAGATTTGCTTGTTTACTCCAAATTGAATATCATTAATTTGACGCACAAAGGCGATGAACTTAAAGCTTTGAAGCAGCGTCCAAACGTTCATCTCGTCATTTAACTGCAGACAGTGAAGAGGCCAAACGTAAGAAACTCAAGACTGCCTCACTTAATCAGCAATTAACAAGAAGAAGAAAAAACCCTGACCCTGAAGTCTTGGAGGAGCAGACACTGCAGACACTGTCCCTGCTGCAGAGATGAATGTTTCTGCTTCAGCTGGTTTGTTGATCTGCAGCAGGTAGCCTGACTCACCACTCACATCCACGCTGCTGTTTGGCTGCAGGTGGCAAAAAAACGAAAGGCCACAAACACAAACAGTCCCCGGCCGCCGTGACCCCGTTTTCACAGCCACATAGCTGGAGGGACAAAGCTGCCTACTTTACATTGTTTCCTCATCTTCTGGAGCGGCACAGGATGAAGAGAACCAGGTGATATCTTGACCTCCTTGACTTATAGCGTGCAGCAAACTGAATCTTAAGTCCCAGGGCCTTTTTAGCCGGTCATTACTCAAACTCACATTAAAACAGCAACGAGCTTACCTGTTTAGCTAAAACAGCAAATATTCAGAAAAGGAAACGACCCTTTTTGTCTGCAACAACCATAACATGATAGAAACATACATAAATGGAAGGGGTCAGGAGTCACAGACCCAGTAAAGACAGATTTTTTATTTTATTTTTTATATAATTCAAAGAAAACAGCGTTTATTTTCAACTTCACTGTTGAGTAGATCAGACCTGCTGTTAGTTAACACTACAGGAAATACAACGACAGCTTATCAGCGGCACAGAGACATGAGTAATGCAAGACTTAAAGGTAAACTCCCTCACGCTGTCTAACTTGCCCGCAGTACAAATAGGAAGACAAACAGCCGGTTAAAATGTATTTTTGTGAGTTATTCACAGACCTTCACATGGAGACGACCCATAAAGAGTTCATATTTCAACTTGTAGAAGTTCTGTTAATGCACAGTTTTAGTCATGGCTAGCTGAGGACTATAAAAGTTCATTATTTATTTGTCTTCTCTGCCGATCTACCGGTCTGATCGGTGGCAAAAATCTGTGATCCGACCTGAACCCTGAGCTTTGTGATCCGTTGCACCAATACTATTTTCAAAGCCGTATTTTCAGTCCTAAATCATCAACTTGACATATAAACCAGAGGAGGAAACTGTTTCAACAGATTATGATTGACGAGCACAAAGCTGCCCCCCGTCTCTTAGACTGCTGCCCGCTTGAAGCAGCAGGAAGAGGAAGAGCATCGGGAAGCTTTTTGACATATAAGCCGGAAAAAAGGGGCATCCTCCCTTCCCCCTGGAAAGCTGTTTTTATGTCATGAACCTGGCTGTTGTTTTCTGACTGCCTTCCTATTTTTGTCAGCCCCGACAGACGCACGCGAACAACTATTTAAAACCTACCAGTCAGCTGCTTCAGACAGCGGCTCTGACTGTGACTGGAAGTCCTTGTAATTGGTCTCATTATCTTTCCCCTGGCAACGCAGCATCTTCTGATTCTCCAAAAGAAACTCCCAATCCATTCTGTACATTTTAGCCACTGCTGCTTGTATTGGTGTTGGTGATGTCACATGTTATTCTCGTGCTGGAAGCGGAGGAGCTGCGGTGGTTACACACGGCTCGGTCGCTCGCTCACAGTGACGCATTCATCCTAAGTTTAAGTACAGGGGGAAGTTTCCCGGAAGAGAAGGAAGAAACAAGCGTTCAAAACCCCACGCAGACGACCAGCGCAGGTCCTGATTGGCTTATTTGGATGATGCTTTTTTAATTCAACATCAACCTTTATTTCATGACACAGTGATGTCTATAAAGCAGAGCGCTGCCTGCTCGTCAGTGGACCAATAAGACGTATTGATTTCTACATTAAGAATATGGACACTTTAGTGTTACGACTGCAGAGGGAGCATGACATGATGATGAGGTCTTCAATCATAAGCATAAGGTCTTTTACTGCAGCGTGATGACATTTATGGTTGTTTTACAGTTTAATTGCACAGATAAACGTCTGATATCATAATTGAACTGGCGCCAGAATACCGCGCATTCCTGAAACCTTTTCCTCTGCTGGACTCCCGTCAGGATGTTTGTGTAGCTCTGTTGCTCCCCTCAAATCTAATAATGAAAAGACCAATCCCGTGTAGTTTGTGTTTGAACGCTCCACTGAGATGGAAGTTAAAAAAACACACACTGGCCTGATTGAACACAGAAACAAGGTTAAGCTCTAAAATGTTTGGCTGTAGTGTTTGAGAACACGTTTGTTTCTGAAGGTGTGAGGATATTTGTGTTAATAATTCATCTTCTCTTCTCAATGTGTGCGATAAAGTCATTGAAATGTTCAGTCTTCTCTCTCTTGTGCATCAGATGTGACTTCTGCACACGCTTGGAGTTATCTAAAATGTAAACTGGAGATAAGGAACCGTCAGGATGTTGCTTTGCTTGTTTATTGTTTTTTATTTTTATCATCATGACACTGGAGATCTGCCGAGATTCTGTCTGTCTGTCTGCCTGCTGCTGCAGCGTTGCATGCTGGTCTGTTGAGGCTGAGAAGAAAAGTTTTTAGAGCTCTGTGTGCTCAACTCGTCTACAGCCTCAGGGACCAACCATCGACTCCTCCGTGGATAATCGGGACCCAAGTTTCTGATATTTTTTTGACCAGTCAGCAGTTTGGACCTCAGTCGGTGCAAAAACATGAAGCAGAAGAAAGAAACTGATTAAAAGAATCATGTTTTAAAAAAGCGCTTCACAGATTTCACAGGCACACATTCTGAAAATGGCTCCGCGACCCACCTCTGGGTCCAGACCCACCGGTTGAGAACCACTGAGGATTTCTCCATGCGTTAGCTGGTGTTTGATGATTTGTGTTGCAGCTAACGATTTTCTGTATTAATTCATCCGTCTGGGCCTTTTTCTTGATAAAGCAGTTTGTTTATAAAATGCAAAAAATCTGAAATAATTATCCCTCACCATTTCAAAAAGTTGACTCTCAGTTTTCTGTTTTTTTTTTGTGAAGCATTCAGAAACCAGAGGAGTTTATGATAACAAGATCGACATAAAGACAACCAAGGCTCACACTTCTGAACATCTAATCAGAGAAATGTTTTCATTTTTTGTCTTTGAGTACAACTCGCTAATCAATCATCGAAAGTGCTGCAGAAGCAAAATGATTGTGAAGTTTCTGACTGCAACGCTGCCGTTTACAGAACAGAGCAATTTCAATTAAACTGTACATGAGGTCGTAATGATTCAAGGTGATGTGTGCACTCTGAGCACATATAAAATAATAAAAACACATTTTATTGTGTTTAAGGTGGATACTTCCTCTGGAGGTTCCTGTGAAAACTGTCCATGTTGCCAAGTATCCTTTCTATCATTTATCTGAGTTCCTTCTCAAACAATAGAGGGCGAGAGGAAGCCAAAGGAACACCATTTCTAAAATATGTAACAACACATGACCCACTTTGCCCTCTCTCTGCAGTCAGTCGACGCCCCCCTCCAGGTTATGACAGTTCAAGTTTCTTTCATCTGTTGGTTTGACACTTTTTCATTTCTCTAACTCTGCGAACAAAAAGAAGGAAATTATGTTTTTTGTTTTGTTTTGACACATTTCACATATTGGTGTGAAGTTGTAAAGCAAGAGTGAATACTTCAAACTCCACCTTCGACTTCCAGCGCCGCAGCATGCCGTATATAGATTTCATTGACTGCGTACATTCCTCAGGTTGCATCGGCCTTCCCATTCTTCTATCAGGATGTTGCTCTCAGAGTTCACACACACTACATTCTTTATGTTCAACATTCCTCACGGTATTTTTAAAGCAAAAAAAAAAAACAGCACTTGAGTCAAGGCTTCAAGAAATTCCTCTGGCCCTTCACAGCAGAAGGCAACAGACCTCCTCCTCCTCATGCCACCGAGCGACCACAGTCTTTACATAACTTATAGCCCGAGAACCCACTTGGCTTGCTGTGGGAGCTCAGAGAAATAAACTGTTCCCTGACGTGCATTATGTCCACGACTGCTATTGAGTTACGCTACTAGCTGCGGCCGTCATTAAAAGGAGCCTCATCCCCTAAATGGGATTTTGGAAATTCCTGCATTTGGAAAAAGTGACGCCAGCGGTAGAGACGGGAGACACTTTTCTTTGCTTTTGGAATTAAAAAAGTTCAGTGTATAGGCTGAAGTGATGCTTAAAAATCCTGACTTTAAGTGATACCTCTTGTGTCTGTAGAGGTTGTCATGTTATTGATGGAAACAAAACAGCGGACGTCTTTGAGTGAATTTTCCCTTTAGCCTCGTCCTCCTCCTCCCCTCACTGTGCAGGGCCTCGCTCTGCTGTATAATCTGCTGTATAATCCTCCCTCTTGGTGAACTGCTCAGACATGGAGTGGATCAGATTAATGTGTGTGATTAGAGATCTCTAAATCCCAGAACACGGGTTTCCAATGCAGCTAATACTTGTTTACAGTGTTTGTAACAATGGCACAGAAAGATGTTTTGCTTGTTGCAGAAACCGGGTTGAGATCAGGACGGGAGATTTAATGCTATTGTTTTGGGGAGGTTTTAATTTTCAGATTCATGTATGCATTAGGCGACACATGCCTTGCAGATTTCCTTCATAATTTAGAGGAAAAGTGGGTTAACTTGATGCTCCTATGCGTGGGTTTGCGTGGGTTCAAACGAGTTTCTCTCTGCCGCACTCTGTATTTGGCAGAGCACACGACCCGATCCCAGAGCACTCCATTTATCTTTTCCTGCTTTATTATTTTATATTTTTCTTCTGCAGACCTGTTTACTATCACAACCTTCTGTAATCCTTTCTCAGATGTGGAACCACAGCCAGGTTCATTAGCAGTGTGGCTCTGTGTTTCTGTCCACTTGCAGCAGCTAGAGAGTCCGTTTGAATAACACGAGAACGCCTCCAGTGAAATGCTCACCTGCTTCAGTTAAAGCTTTCAAATATTCATCAGGGAGGCAGACTTCCTCACTGCGCTGAAAGTACTCGGATATCTTCTGCTGCATGTTTTGAGTGTATACTGTGTTCAAAAACTTGCAATTGTAAAGATTCAGTTACTGTGATACATGACACTTAACACGCATGTCCTCTGCTGTGCACTTCTTAAAGCTGTTTATACAACGGATTTTCTTGATGATTATGTGTAATCAAATTGAAAATCCGGTTATGTACATCCGATGGATTGGAATTAATAGGATTTGTGATGATATCTATCTATTAGACGTTTGGGATTCACATCAGAGTCGCAGTTGTGAATCAATTCAAAGCGTCTAAAAATAGATTTTTCAAAACGTACTTTCTTTCTTCCTGAGTTTTTTTTTTTTTTTTTACCAGCACACACTTTGCCATGCAAACTCACTGCTGACATCTTCTTCTGTGCATCCTTTTCACCTTCATTGGCACACCGGTGTTGCAGTCACACAGCTGACATAGCTAGCTCTGAGTGTTGGTAACGTATGGCTGTGTAGCATACAATCCCCCCCCCCCCCGTGTAAGAGGAAGCTTGGCCCGCTGCATTCAATACACAAGGTCTGCAAAATGAAAGTGAAGTACTCCAGGAACGATTCAAATGCCCGGGTGCACATCGTATTCCTCGATCAGAGGCGGAAAGAGAACAACAGCCAACAGCTGCTGACAGACTCAAACAGCGTTACTTTATTGAGCCGCCTGCCAAATCTGAACAGAAAATAAAAACAAACAAGATTGCCATCAACGAAGGCTTTCAATCCAAGATCACGTCATTCTTTCACTGGCAGGTTTCTGATAAAGTGTGCAGCTTAAGCCCTCACATTTTATCACATTAAAGTATTTAGCAAAGTTAAGCAGCGTACTACTGGTCTTTCCTGGAAACCGTCATTGAAACTTGACTTTCCATTACTCATTGCTGTCGAGAGTTTCAGGTCGCTATATAAAGTTTGACATCCTTTTTTTCGTCCGAAAAACACGCTGGCATCGATTACAGAGAAAGATAAACCCACAGGCGTATGAGTCAAAGTGATTCAAAGTGATCGGATGTTAAAGAGCAGGTTGGTTTGAAGAGCACCCTTCAAACCAATCAGAATCTCAGCCAACTGTGTGTCTGTATGAAGAGGAAGTCGTCCCTCTTCCAGTGTAAACAAACACACACACCGCGGAGTCGAGGAGGGCTGCTGTGCCGTGTCAGTGTGGCATGACAAGTTTTCTTTGTGATAACATCTTTCTGTTACAACTGTAGGCCAAGACGTCTTTGACCCGAGGTCTAATTTTAAAGACACGTCGGTGTGTGTGTGTGTCAGGCGTGTGCTGTTGAATCATTATAACACTGTTAGCTGGACGTGTGTGTGTGTGTGTGTGTGTGTGTGTGTGTGTGTGTGTGTGTGCGCTTTTGATCCTAACGCTGCCCGTCAAGCCTCGTGCAAACTGTGGTTTATGGACAGCTGTGCTGGTAGTAGGCAGGTAATTACTTGGCCTATGTGAGCTAAAAGAGGTGATGCATTACAACGCTAGTATGAGCAGAAACAGCTGTCTGTGCTAATGGATGCTGTTGTCAGGGGGTGAAAACTGCTGCAGCAGCAGAAGTCCTTGAGTTCTGCCAGTGGGAAAGTGATGCAAGGTGGACAGCCCAAAACAAGGCAAAAGGAGGAAAGTAACCCAACACAAAAAGGAAAAGTTTCTAAATCACTGATTAGGAATCCTGTTGTTCCACTTCCTGTGCGCGGTGGAGCACATTGCTGTACAATATCTGTCTTGTTGGAAACCTTATCTTTGTAATTGGTCCCCGAGGGGTTAGTCTAACCTGTGGTTGGTCACGTTCCCTTACTCTGCAGCCCCTCAGTCCCTCCGCTGCCCATCGGGGGGGGGGGGGGGGGGGGGGGGGGATGTCAGATCATTACCCGAGGCCTCGACGTAATCTGATTCTCACTGGAATGTGGAATCTGGTTTGACAGTTTCTCCATGCTTCCTGCTTTTGGGAAAGAAAGGGGGTCATTATCTTAGCTTCCCTTTCGACCGAGCCACCGATTACGTTTTCTGTCAGAGTCCAGTCTGAGATTGTCAGGATGCTGTCTCCTATACTTTAAAAGAAGAGAGCTTGTGTGTGTGTGTGTGTGCGTGTGCCCAGATTTTTGAAGGCTTCTTCCTCTGGGACACATTTGTGGAAACATAATTTATTGCCGTGATGCAACATACCGCGTTCTGCCCAGACCACTTTTACTTCACTCTGTTGACATTGTGGTATGCTTTTTTTTCCCGCACCGTGCGAGCAATAATTTCTCACTAAATGCAGTGATGTCACTTCCAGCTCTTCAGCGTTATTTATTAAACTGCATTAGTTCATTGGCGCCTCAGACCTTGACCCGGCTAATTGACACTTGCCTCGCTCGACCTCAAACAGCCGACCTCGGCCAGACGTTTTCCCATATGGTGCTTTATTTCCAATGCCCGCTGAGCGCAGCCCCTCTGCATTAATCATTCTTGCCGTGATTAGGATGCAGATCTTCTTATGTGTAAGGCAGCCTTCTGCTTCTCCTCCTTCTCCTTCTTCTGAAAAGACCAAGCATCAAAAAGTGCGCTTACATAACGTCACATTAGCAGTTCTTCTGGGAGGCTCGTGTGTGTGAAATCCTCTTATGGCAGTATTTACTGATTTGTGATTGAGTAGTGTGGTTAGCTCCTCTGTTGTTTGTGGGCAAACATTCAAACAGAAAAGGCTGCACAGTACCAAGAAGAATAAGGACCGTAGTGTGAACTGTACGGCGCTACACAACGGGCAAGACTCAGCCCCCTGTGAGCAATGAGTCAGAATGAAAGAATTCTAATGGTCTTGTAAAGTTTATTTCCTGTGAAACCTCAGTGCATTTCTGCAACTCCATCCTACATATCGTTAATGTGATTCTGTGCCAAGACTGACGAGTTGTGCGGTGCTGCTATACGCTCGTCACTGCCGATGATACTGACGCGTATGTGTGACGGGAAAAACTCAAGATGATGAGCGATGATTCAGCCCAGCCGCAGAGAGTACAGACTGATGCTCCTACTTGGTAATAAAGTCTGTGTTACAGTTTAATGTCAACGAGTTCAAATATCAACACATCTGTCAGTCCATAATCTGAAGTGAAAAATGCAAACCTTTTGACTTTAGAGGAAGACTGTGCAACGTCTTGATCCAGTAGATGTCGCTCTTGAGCTCCAGCATGAAACCAAAACAAACTGCTGTTAGGCCACGCCTCCTCCGTACTGAAGCCTCCGCTCTCCTCCAGAGACACACCTCCAACCCCTCTCCACTCGCGTTCACATGAAGGAGTTATCGATTAGAACAAACCATAATGAAGCACCATTAAGCACAAGCGGCGGACAAAATAGTCCTTTACTCAAGCTGCATTGTTGTTAGCATGCTAATGTTAGCGCTCTTTAGTTAGCTCGTAGCTTCACATTTCATGTAAACTGACACAGAATGAGCGTGATCTAAAAACTCTTACTAACATCCAAATAATCAGTGAGTATGTTCTTCTTCTCTCTAGTTCTTGACTAAAACAGCTTTTATACACAAGGGGAGGAGCCGGCCGTCCCGTCCATGTAAACACGGCTCTGACAACAACACAGCCAGCGGGACTCGAGCTTCTCCCTCATTGTAGACAGTCAGGACTCAGAGACACATTTACAGAGTTGATTTCTGCTGTTTTTATTTATAAAAGTTTTTCACATTCTTCCTGTAAGTGATGGGAAATGAAGTTGTGTTGTCCTACATTTAACAGCTGCTGTTATTCAGGTTAATCACCTCTTCATTAATTGTGCATTAATCTGTTTTATTTTTAAGCAAAAGTCTTACATTCCTGGTTCCTGCCTTTAATAAGTCTTTAAATCTCTGGTTTCCTTCTATGGCTAAAAATAACTACAGGGATTGTGGACACAAAAAGACATTTTCTTTCATTCACATGAAAGAAAAACGTTTCTTTGTTGTTGATATTTTTAGACCACACAACTATTCAATTGTCAATTTGTTGCGACCCTGCGCAGCTTTACTTTCTTACCCTACATACCACATTAACATTCCCCTGAACTGAAATCAGTTTGCAGTCAGTGGTTGGAATCTGTAAATACAGTTAAAGAAACATGGTGCTTCTCAGTCGTTCTAACTGTTGCTGGTATGTATGAGTTTGGAGAGATGATAGTTTTGTCTCTGAATAGTTTATGGGAAATCACAAGTGAGCCCGACAGAGCTGACGAAATAAATCATGGAGGTGATTGTTTCGACTGTTCCTGAGAAGTTTGACTAACTCCTCTGATGAACTTTATTTGAAAAGATGTCGTACAGGGTGACTCTGTTTGTCCCGCAGTATATTAACATCTGTGCTGTACATAGTTTGTCGTCATGTTATGAAGTATGGGACTCACTCCGGGACAGCGCTTTGTTGTGTTGTCTTCGTTTCACTGTTCACCACTTTGTGTCTGACTGCCTGCGACTGTGTTATTATTGGGCTAAGTGAAGACTGTATTTGATTATAATTGGAGGGAAACATGCAGGTCATTCATGCATGCCTCCCTATAGGATCCAGCGCTTTGAATCCACCATTAAGAGCAGTGCGGAGCCGACACAATGACTCCCTGTTACAGCCAAGCTTCTGCTTGTCAAAAACAGTTAAAATCACACCAATTATTGAGTGGCTGCACTGGGAGTATAGCTCTTTTAACTACATTGTACCAACTGCAGTCATGCCAGGCAGGCTTAAACAAAGCCTTGTGTTATAGCCCAGTGCCCCATGAATCACAGGCTCACATTCATTTTATAGAGCATGTATGAAAAAGGCTAATGCAGTAAGAGAACTTTTTTTTTTTACTTGAACATTTATAGTTTTTTCTCTGAAGATTAAGTACACACATTAGAGAATTAAAGGGAAGATATTTTTAGATGTGGAAGGTATTTTTCTTCCATGGGCTTATATTGGGAAAAAAAATAGATTCAATGCAATAAAATGATAGAACTACTTTTAGCCTTGTTTCCACCATGAAGTACAGTTTGGTTCGGTACAGTAAACCCTGAACTTGCTTGCGTTTTCACCGCCAACCGTTCCCTTATTTGGTAATCTGGAGTGTAAGCCAGATGGAGATAGTCAACTGTAACAGTGTGACATCATAGCAGCCCAACACAGCATAGCCCGCGATAAATTAACTCAATTAATTAATTCAACGAAGAAGAAGAAGAAGAATAGGGACACAGTACACAAAAGGAACCCCTTAGGGTCGGATCGGTACCCTCGGCATCCCAACAGAAGGGTACGAAAAAAGTAGGACGGTAAGGATCTCTTATTTTGGTACCATTCCCGACTTTTGACGGTGGAAACGCCAATAAATGTGTACCGTACTGAACCGAACTAGACTGGACCGCTTGTTGGCCTACCTGTGAAAACCATAAACGCCAACTGGGCTAGCACCACAGCAGCCCTGTTTCTAACTTTGTCTTAACGTTTATAAAGGAATGCATTTTTAGGAATTCATTTTCAGTATCAAAAAAAACATTTACAATTACACTGCACTAAACTTTTTAAACTTCAGGGTCGATCTTACCAAAATAAAAGACATTTGATTTGACAAAATTGGATTGAAACAAAGATCTGCTTTTCTCTTTGGACTTCTAGTAGTTAAAAAAAGGGAAGGGATAAAAAAAGTTGAGACTGAAGTCCGAAAAGATCACAATGGTTTCGCCATGTTTCTTTTGTAAAACATCCTCAGGATATAGCTTGAAATCCCCGTCCTGCAGGAGCCGAGACCTATTTCAGTGTCGGGGGGAAGTGAAAGGTCTTGGGTGTGATCATAAAGCTTTTCTGTAAACAGGAAACCTTGCATTCAAGACTAGGCGAGCTCCAAGTGGTTGCAAACGCTGCACTCAAGAAAACTACGATCAGTAAGTCAAACATGCATCTTTTAAATCCTCAACAGACCTTCATGAAGTGACACTTTTAACACCTCCAATTCCCCCACCCCCAACAGAGACTGATGTTCCAAGATTGTATTATAAGCTATTACACACGACCTTCAGGCAGGAGGCATTGTTGGCCTTATAAGCTCAAGTGGCTCTTTGTCTCAGCTGTGACCTTATCTGGCAGCTCACCAGATCAACAGCTCACAGAGACAGTTCTCCCTCTGCCTTTAGAAAACAACACTTTCATTCCCTCCACTCTGTGTGTGGAAGGTTTCCCAGCATGACAATCAAAGCCTTGGAGATAAAAGGTGAGGAGTCACACCTAACGCACGCAGGCAGGCGCTAAATCAAATCTCCATTGTGACGGGCGACGATGAAAGAGAATAGATGACAATGTTGTCTACTTGCTAACAAAGACGTTGCTTTCTACCCGCTCTGGGGGAAATATGTGGTGTGAAGTTAGAGACCCTTTGGAAACACTCCACACATGAAACTACTGCTCCTTCAATTAGCTGCAGCATGTTTTTAATGTTCAGTTATAACACTGTTTGTTCCATATTGGCCAAACTTATTGGATACATGTTGAATGCAATATACCGTATCTGTATTTCCCATATGAGTCCAATTCCCCTACAGTGGCTACCTGGGGCTACTAAGTTTTATATCCCTATACTCTTAAGCATTCTCCATGGTATGGTTACATTTCCAAAGAAAAAAGGGGGTAGATAATGCACATCATCTCGTATGGTGCAGGGCAGTGCAAGAACGGACTGAGGAAGGAAATATATGCCACACAAAGTCCATGAACTCAGAACGTTTCGACCAGAGGACCTGAAGAAGACCTGAAGAAGACCTGAAGAAGACCTCTGGTCAGAACGTTGTGATTTTGATGGAATCAAAACAAGCATTTGAGCAATTTGCGGACATACCTTCTTCTTCAGTCTGATGGTTCCATTTCCAAACACTGTGATTCCTTTGTGTTAGCGTTAAAGCTAACTCACTCCTGACTTGAACTTTAAGCCATGAAAGAGTTCAAGTAGATGTAGAAACAGTCAAATGTAAAACAACTGAACCCCCTGTTGTCTGGATTTTTCCCTCAGGTTGCTTTGGGTTAGATGTTAAATGATTCTATTTTAGTGCCGTTGATGAGTTATTGCTACAGCTGACTCCAACACTTTGAAGTGATGTGAAGAGACTGTGGGAAAGTTTAAACATATGAGCTACTGTATGAATATTAATGAATGGTATGTAATAGTCACTTGTTTTAAGTTGTGTTCCTTTTCCCCTTTTCTGCTTTGTTGTTACCTCCTGAACAACTGTGCATCAAATTTCCCAAGATATTTCCTCGCATACAAACAAAACTCAGACTTTCCTCTGGTGACCATGCGGGGGACTTTTTGTGGCTTCGGGGTCCTGAAAGAGAACTGTGGCCCGTGTGAAAGCCGTTTCTGGTGGTGAAAGAGTTGCTCTGGCTGTTCCCTAGCAACCGGTCACTAGAGTAACACAGTGATACTCGGGGTCGTAGGAGAAAAGGAGCAGAGATATAAAGAATTGATTATTGAGTTTGATAAATGTTAGAACAGGATTAATGGCTGTGTGGACGCAGATGAAACAGATTCAGTGGCAGTAAAGTATTGAACACGTCGGGAATCAGTGTTATTTTTCTCCCATTGTTGTACTCTGGGGGATTTCATAAGCAACTCTCCTCCTTTGGCTTCTATTTGTGTCAAGTTAATTGGACAGAAGAAAAAAAGTGGTGGGGGGGGGGGAGCTGGGACCGATGCATTTTTGGATCATTTAGGCCACCATGCAAGCCATTTCTCCCAGGAAGATTAAAGCACAACCCCAGCCCCATTTTATCCACCCTGCTCCTCTCTCCTTGGTTTTTCCCACTCTGAGCTCACATGAATTGATCTTTATATGATGTTGCGTAACTTTGTGATGATTGCCCCTGCACCTCTTTGAGGCCTTTGTTTGAGCGAGATGGAGCGGGTTTCATTCGGCCGGACAGTTGGCTTTGTTCCCGGGAACCAAACCTGCTACGATGAGGTTCAATGACAGAGCTGAGAGATCTCTTTGTATCCAGTGTTGGTCAGAGTCCACCGTTGAGTCCACATGAAGCCTCTGTCATTGTTCAGGCCGCCTGTTTAAAGCTAAAATAAGTGCAGTGATTTAAACCTTGGATATCACGATTACAAGTCTTTAATTGCATTTTTTTACACAAGCTATCTCAAGAACAATGTCCCAATAGTTATTAACTTAATCAACATGGCTGATAAAAAACATTGAATATTGCTTTTGCCAAACCTCAAATCCCAAAATATTCAATTTAGTTTAAAGGAAGAATGTTCAAAACTTTGACACATAAAAACAGCAGAAATCAACTGTGTAAATGTGTCTCTGAGTCCTGACTGTCTACAATGAGGGAGAAGCTCGAGTCCCGCTGGCTGTGTTGTTGTCAGAGCCGTGTTTACATGGACGGGACGGCCGGCTCCTCCCCTTGTGTATAAAAGCTGTTTTAGTCAAGAACTAGAGAGAAGAAGAAGAACATACTCACTGATTATTTGGATGTAACATAAGCGTTTTTACACCACGGCAATACAGTGTCCTTTTATCTGCAATATGATTTTAAGGAGTTACAGTCAGATTCAGTTTGAAACACTTCTACAGCACTACGTAATCTTTCCAAACTGTGTGAGTGTTTTCACTTTACAACCCCGGTACACTAACACACATGTTTTATTAAGGATGTTAATGTGCAGCGGTAGATGCAGTGAGTGTGTCGCAGCTGTGTTTACAGTAAGCTAAAGTGGTGGACTTGAGTCTGGGTGGCGCTGTGGTCCGAGGAGTGGTTGCCATGGTGCGACCCGGCGGCCTCAAACTGTGTCAAGAGAGAGCACATTGTTTGCTAATACTGAGAGTGTGTTTTGTGTATTTGTGTTTGTCCTACTATCCTTTGTGAAACATGATTGGTTGGATTAATGTTGAGCGCTATCGTTAGCTCTAAAAGTCCAAACAGGTAAAGGAACAATAACGCAGAAGAAGAGGTTTATCTGAACAGGTGTTTCTCTCATCACACACTTTCAGGGTTTGGTTGGTAATGTCTCATCCCAGATCTTTAATTCATTCCTGCAGAGCCGTTAATAGCTTTGACTTCTTGCCCCGTGTGTGTGTGACAGCAGTCTGGGATTATGCAGCACGACCGTGTCAGCAGATATCATTCAGTGCTAATGAGATCGCTGTGAGATCCTGCATCCGTGTGGCATGACTAAAGCCATGTGTGTGATGATAATGTAAAACAAGACTCGGGCCGAAAACCTTTAACTTCTCAGACAACTTAGCAAAGACAGCAGTGCATTGTTGTTATCTTAAAGTGTTTCAGAAGAGGCGATACAGAATTAAGAATTAGTGTTTTTCACTTTACAAACAGGAGGATGTTCTCTACCTGTGCTGAGAACAATGCAGCTCTGGTACTTTTTTGGTTCTCCGGACAAACAAGATTCTGTCCATGTTTCTTTACAATATCGTTTATGTTACCTTGCTTCTCACCTGGAGGAGCGGTCGTGTTATCGCTTGTTGTTGTTGTTGTTGTCTGCTATCATGCAGCAAACGGAGAGAGAGATAGTGAGCTGCAGCATTCAGCTATCGCACTGCATTCCTAACACTGTATGACATTTTGACATGCTCACATGTCACATGATACCAAAGCCGACACCTCGTATAACACCATCTTTATTTAAGAACAAGCTCGCTGCTGCTGCTGCTGGAGGTTTGGTTGTACAGTTCCCTTAAAGACACACACTCTCACCTCTAAACCTGTGTGTGTGTGTCTGTGTGTGTGTGAGCCAGCTGCTAGCCTTGATCGAAGCAGACAGGTCGGTTTAACCCTCAGCATTCACTCACTGCAAAGACAAATTGGCTTTCTCTTGAAACATTCCGTCTTTTTGTTCGTTGTTCTTAGATTTCTGCAGGATCCTTCTGAGAAAGTTGAACTCTTTTCCTCTACTTGTGCAGCCTCGCATGAACCTAATTTGCATGCCTCAAGAGGCCGAGTGCGTTTTAGTTCTGGGGGGGGGGGGTTATTCTGGCAGGCGGCTCAAGTAGGTGCTTTTAAGCTCATTCACATGCCTGCCCTGATTCCTGATCAGCCAGTCCCCCCATGTCCACCAGTAGCCTGACCAATGGTGGGAAATAAACTGCTGCTCCAGAGGGCCATTAAATCCAGTCTTTGACTTCCCAGAGAGCCTCTTTAGTCACACAACATCATTCAGAGGTGTAACTCTTCTTAATGGTTTCCATCATGGTCTCATAGTTGTGGTGGTTTCTTTAGGTGTCCTTCCTGTGCACAAAGAAGAGGCCGCTGTTGTTGGAAACCCCCGGGGCAGGTGGCAGAGGAAGTGCGATTGTTGGTGCAGCTCTTTAATTCAAGCTTGCGAGACAGCGAGGAAGAGTGAGGACGCTAATGTGCTCCGCTAGCTTAACCTGTTGAGTTAACACCCACATGCTTAATGAGAATAAGGCGGCTAATTAGCTTTGCATTGTACATGCCCACTTCATTCAAAGGTTTAAATGCAGGACATCTGCGCTGATTTATTCTTTTTTTATCAACCATTTGAAACCGATACTTCATGCTCGTATACTCTTCACCTGGTTAAGATTAAAATAAATATCTGTTAAAGTGCAGTAAGCAGCAGAGATCTCTGTTTGGTTTCTTTTCTTTTTGCAGTCGTTCTCAGGAGTTACTTCAGTTTTCCTTCCCAAAGAGAATGGACGTGTTGTTTTGGGAATGAGCTCGTCCCATCCCACCGCTGAAAGCTGCTTCTGTCGTGACGCCGCCGGGCAGTGAGACCTCGACGTTTAGCCGGGGCAGCCAGCCGCAGATAGCACGGCGTAGCTGTGATCGTCACCGTGTGACCTTGTTGTAGTCCACAAAGCCTCCACCTGCTCTCTCACGCAGGCTAATGGATAAAAATACCCAGCAGATCCCACACTCTGTGTCAATAAGAGACTCAAGGACAGCTGCCTGGCCACCCTGTTAACAAGTGGGAATGTACAAACAAAGGCAAGGGAATACACACACACTTATACACAAACACACACACACACAAACACACACACACACACACACACACACACACACACACACACACACACACACACACACACTGGCACCCGGTGGAACATCATACCCCTGCCCCCTGAGGTGCATGATGAGCGCCGTGCACATTTGGAATAAACTGCCGGCACTGCTGTTTTGTCTGCTCCAGAAGGGGCGGCGGGCGGGGGGTGGTGGGTGCGGGGGGGTGCGGGGGTCTCTTCTCAGTCCCACTTGGCACACTGACACAGACACGCTGCAGCGTTTCTGCTGAGATGACAATATAATGCAATATATTGCCATTAGCAGATATTGCACCGTAGGCAACATGACCTTCCAACCTTCAGCACGAGCTGTCTCGACTCCCAGCGGTCTGTTCACCTCGTTACAGGGCCACAGGCTCTTTATCTCCTCGTACTGCAGCTCCTGTCCTCTCCATTATTCTCCAATACTCACTTTGAAAATTGTGTTTCCCCTTTCACTGATGCAGCCATATGCTTTCATTAGACAGCCAGACGTCAGAGAGACTGACATTTGATTTAATACAACGCAGCAGTAGTCCTGTGTTCTGCAGCCTGCGTGGTTATTTTTGACATTTAGCAGTTAAACTAAATGAACTCTTTGTATGACCCGAGGGAATCTGTGCTTTGATATGCTGTCAGGTAAATTATGGCTGCAAACAACAATTATATTCCTTACTGTGTTATCTTGTGAATGACCTTTGAAATAAAGAGTGACATCCTTGCAAACTGCAATTTACTGCGCGCACTAACCACTGCACCACCAGCGCCCCGCAAACTGCAATTTAATGAAAACCTCCAAACGTAGAAACATGCAAAACATCTGGAAATGACAGCTCTTTATACAGCTAATATGTAAACTTCATTATTTGGCATATCAATGTGAAAATGTTGAACTAGTCATCGCACATTGCAGGTTTTTGTCCAGTTCTGCAGGAGTGAAAACAAGCACCCAAAAAAAAAATGACACAAAAATGACAAACAGAAGCGTCAGATTATCGCTCTGCAACACGGGTGATAAGAAAATGTTTTGCCGTTCTGTCTACTAATCAAATAGTCGACAAATAATTTAAGCTCCAGTTTATGTGGAAAAAAGACAAAACTGTAGTGATAAATAATTCATGACACTCCTGCGGTCATGAGGGATGATTTCTATTCAAACGCCTCTGATAGAAGCTGCTTTTTTTTTTTTTTTATCCTCTGAGCTTCAGCTTTACAAAGTTTTTAGTTTGTATCATGTTGAATTATTAAGGCTGCAGCATTTGTATTTTAAAAACCTCATAGTTTCTCAGCAGGTCCCTTTTTAAATGCACAGTCCTAACATTTGACCCAGTTGGCTCCTCGGCTTGGTATGCTGCTATGTGGTACCTTCTATAAGTTAGCGAGCAGCGGGGGGCGGTGGGGGGGGGGGGGGTGTTTGACTTGGACTGCCTCTTGCATGTGTCTGTTGGTGTGCAGACTTTATCTAGCCGGTGTCATCCGAAGAATGCAAGCCTCACCCCGACCTGACACACAAGACGGGCCCCTTTCCGCTGTCACGGTAAGAGGATCCAGGAATACCAACGTGTCACTGAACGCGGGGTCGCTGGTGTAGAAAGAGCAGAGCTGGAGAAAGGTCAAAACTTCAAAAGAGGAATGTTCTGGATCATGACGTAGCACAGAGCTGCATGGAAAGGTGTTTATTTGGAGTGATCAATAAATCCCATTAGATGAGGCTTTCTTTAGAAATATGTTTCCCCTTTCCTCTGAATGAGAAACTAATATAGTAAATCTTAACGCCCACATGTTTTGCAGTTCAAACACAGAGCTTTAATCCGGCTTCTTTACCCGTGGTGATGTCACCCTAATGAGCTGTTTTTTGCATCATGCATGAATCTCAAACCTTGAAGCGTCCACAGCGAAGGTTCAGGGGGGGGGGGGGGGGGGTGAAGATAGGTATGTGCAGTTTAAAGCTCACCCACCCTGCAGTGACAAGTGAGCAATTGTTGTAGAAGTAGGTCGTCCTCGCTCCAGAATCGCCGGGGATTAATTTGTGCCTTTTTTTCACAGCTATTTTCTGCAACGCAACGACAACAAGTCCTCCCCCGCGCTAAAGTGCCGTGATTAGGACGGCCATTCTTTCTTTGACTGCCAGGGATCAAGGTCGTAAGCGTCTTAAAGACAGGCAGGCTGGAATGAGCCAACCGGTTGAAAGATGCAGCTTTGTTCCCCTGAATGCAGCAAACAAGAGGGCTGGAGTAGTCAAACTGTGGATTTAATTGGATGTTTAATTGTGTTGTCTTCAAGCATGAAGCAATATTTATCATGTTTTGTGCACTTCCCTGCGCCCCGATATCCTGTTTTTTGGGTTTTTTTTTTTTAGCCCAAAATGATCCAAAATGTTGCTGATGAGGAAAGAGTGTCACATGCTACAGTTTGTCATTTCTGAAGCAGCAAACGGCTGCCACAGTGGACAGAAGGAAGGATCACATTATGCCAAATTTCACAATTTGCCAGTGAGATGTGACTCAGTGTGAAAACTCATTCAGACAATTTGCCTGGCAGGGGCTGACAAAAAGTGCATATGCCTCGCAGTAGGTGGCCTCCCTGCTTTCTCTCTCACTCTCTCTGACTTCCTATTCATCTCCCCCGCTGGCTTCAGGAGAACAAAAGAGCAGCTACTAGACAGACTGTGGTAGTAGCATGCGTAATGAGAGACAAGATGAGCATTTTCTCCTTTTTGGATATTTGATATATTAAGTGACAGAATTGTTCTAGTTCACACACATCTTGTAATTTAGATTTAACACAGCTGTGTGTCTCTGAAATCTGACCTTTCTGTCAAAATGTTACCAAAACTAGTTCTGCTATTCTGCATTAATATCATTTAAAGTCTTTATCTGTGATTTTTTACACTTAAATGTAGAAATCAAGTATCTCCTCTGAAAATAACTCTGTGAGTCATGACTGTCTACAATGGGTGTAACACCCGAGTCCCACTGTCTGTGATGTTTTCAGAGTTTTCAGAGTCCTATCTTCACTTTGTTTACATCGCCCGGACGGCCGGCTGACTCCTCCCCTCCTGTATAAAAGTTGTTTAATTGAGGGACTAGAGAAAAGAAGAATAACATACTGTACTCACTGCTTAACTGTGTTTCTAGATCACGCTCATTTCAGGTAAATTTACATGCAGTGTGAAGATACCAGCATAATAAAGATCGCTAGCATTAGCATGCTAACACAACAATGCAGCGCGAGTTGTTTTGGTTTCATGCTGGTGCTCAAGGGCGACATCTGCTGGATCAAAAAATCACATATAAAGCCTTTAAATATGCAATATCTTTTAAAATGTGGAATATTAGCTGTACAAAACAGGACAATGAACCAGCTCTATTTTGGCTCTCAGATTCTGTTCTGAGTTATTTTTAAGCTTGCACAAAGTTTCTTTGGTTGAAGATGAACCGAAGTCTTATTCTATGGATCCTCTGATAGTGTAGAAGCTGCTGCATCAATTTGATCCCTCCTACTTTCTTCCTTAATCCAACAAAGTGTAAAAGTGTTTAAATATCAGGTTTTTACTCTGGACAGGTCAGACCTAAAACAAGAAGACAATATTCATTTGACCGAGCTGAACTTTGAGACAATCGTTTTCTTATCAAAACAATGTCATTGTGTTTACACTTTGCAAACAATGGTTTTTGCATGTCAGCCAAAGAACCAAAAGTTTAAACTCCAGCACCTGTAATGTCCCCACAGAATGTAATATGAGTCTATTCAAGTTTTTAAGAAAAGTACCAGAAACTTCCCGCTCCTGAACCTCAAAAAACACCCAGCACATCACCGTATTCAAAAAGATCACTTTCCATAGGGAGGAGTGCACACTCAAAGGATGAGACGCTCTATCCTCTTCTTTAGCATTGTGCTAACATCAGCTGCTGTGCATTTAATTTAAGAGAAGATCTTTCTTGCCGATACAAAAAAAAAAAGCATAGATTCTGTTTCATGGCAAAGCGAATGTTTCAGTGCTGTGTGAGTAAAAGACGTGCGAGGGAGATTACATATGGGAGGATTTCCTCGACAGCAGTTCAGACGTCTGGAGATGCTAATGTTGTCAGCGAGGGAGCCGGGATCATTGATTTTACTCTGTGGGATGACTCAGTGAGGGGAGAGCTGTGGAGTGGGCTTTTTATGGCTTTATAACACTTAATCGGTCGTTTCAGAACCATATTACAAACATAACCTCGTCATCTGCTGTTTGCTGTATCGCTCCCTTGACACACATTAACAGATCTCAGATGTTACTGAAATAAAAACACGGTGCTACATTTCTGCAGACAGCAAACAGATAAGAGAAGTGGAGAATGAAAATGCATTACTGTTGAATTACACAGATTGAGTTTCTGTTCTAGACGCATGGAGGAGGTGAAATATTCAAATATCTGCTCGTGCATCAGATTCAAAGGCGGTGCAGGTCATCAGAGATGTCCTTCACCTCCCTACCTGAGACTCCTGTGTGTGTGTGTGTGTGTGTGTGTGTGTGTGTGTGTGTGTGTGTGTGTGTGTGTGTGTGTGTGTGTGTGTGTGTCTCTCCCACAGTGTCCCATTGTGTTCCTCTTTGATGTTTGTCTGCAGTGGGTGATAGATGCATGTGGAGGTCTGCTATCTGCACTCAGCCAGAGAGACAAATGAATAAAATGGATTGACCATTTGTGCCGCGGTGAAAAGGGCCCGAGCAGAAGGAAAGCTTCTCCTATCTGGCAAACAGACTCGGCGGTGTTAAGAGATAAGAAAAAGCGGGGCGGTGTGACGTAACCATAGAGCACTGCAGGGTGACCCAGGGCTTAAACAATACTGAGTCTCTTTAAATACTGGATTGTTCTGCTTTCATCCTGAAGGATTCAGTCTTTCTCTTCATTGCTTGTGGTGAGAATCCTGATGGGATCAAAATCAAGCTGTGGGAGGTTATTATAGATTCAAAATCCAAACAACTCCAGTTTAATTAGCATAACCATCATGTTATTACGCTTTTATTGAGTTTACAGACATGAAGGAATTGAAGAAATGACATCCCAATAAGGAAAACACTTTAGGTACTGTACCTGTGTTCATATGAAACAGAACGCCTGTGCACTGAACTCATAAGCATGCATGGGAATATGGAGGAAAACATGAAAATGAAAAGAGTTTGAATGATGTCAGATAAATATTTTCTACATGATCCTGCATCCTGAATAATGTAGAAAATGTTTTTCCTCATTTCACACATTTTGATCAAATTCATCCCACCTTTTTTTTCACTCATGGTTTTCAAAGGTTTTTATTGTATTATTGTGTCACACTTACATTTAGATGCCCGGCCCTCAAAAGGGCTGACATGACACCATGAATATAATCGGTACCAGTATCAGGGTGCAGAGTACATCTATTCATTGTCATGGAACAAAAAGAGGAAAGCAAGAAGCAACACAAACCCAAATTAGACAAAATATCTCGTCTTCTTTTCCGAGCTTTTGAGACAAAATTACCGAGCTTAAACACATCAAACTTCTTTAACAGCCATTCCAGTTTTTGCTCATCTGCCCGCCCCAGTATTTCAGGATTTTGACGAGCTACTTCATGAATCAATCATTCTCTTAAGTCGTCATATTTTGTACAAAGCAAAAGAAAATGGGTCTCAGTTTCCACTTCGAGTTTTCTTTGAGAATATTTTTGAATCGAGCGACTTCAGCCAGAGGGAGAATACCAGATATTTAATGAGTAGTTACAGTTTTAGCCCTTAGTTTATGTTGAACAGGTTTTACCTGCGAGGGTTAAGGTAAAGGCTAAAAAAGATTGGATAGTAAACCCTGATATTCCTCGATTTATTCAGACATAAAAAGTCTGCACACCAGAAGCTGCTCAAATAGAATTTAATGGAATATCACATGTAACGTTTCAGGCCCTCGACCTTCATCAGACATTTTGGCAAAGAGAAATCGAGAAGGACAACTTCACTAGAAAATGGTGAATGAGCCTTTTTTTAATTTACAAGTAAAACTTGTTTTGAGAGGAAATTCTTTGTGACTTTGAAACCAAACAAGCGACGCTCTTCACACTTTTTGTTCACCGGTATCTTTTCAGGGTTTTAAGCTGCTGTATTTGTTTTCTCTGCATCCTTAAGCTGTGGCTTTTCCTCCTCAGTCTCAATAAACTAAATCAGTGCAGGAAACACATCACGACTTCCTTGACCCCCCGTCCCCCCCTCCCCTCCCCGCCCCCCCCCCTCCCTTACCCTCTGAATGCTTTGCCACTCAACAGGCTGGCACTGAGCCGACACTGCACCCTCTCCCTCTGAATATAATAGGTGGAAAATGGAGTGTGTGTGTGTGTGTCTGTGTGTGTTTTTGGGCCACAAACAGGGAACACAAGGCGTACCATTGTTTTCCTGTAAGAGTAGGAAATGCCTCTACTCGTTGGGCTGCATTGCTCTGCGTCCACCTGTCTGACAAACGGAGGTGTAGACGATGACGTGCTGCGCCGCTTAGAGGAAATAACTGCAGAAGTTTAGAAAGAGGTCACATTTACTTACTGTACGTTACTGGAATGTGAGGAACGCCAAGGTAGTTCTCCCCTCACACAGCTTTGAGGTATCCATGAGGTTTATCAAGAACAGCATCTTGGTATGTTTTTCCTTCAGCGGGGAGGAGGGGGGAGGTGGGGGGGGGCACCTGTGTTTCCTGGAAGGATTAGTCCAGAAGAGGAAGGAGGACGGATTAGAGGGCGTTACTGCTGTAGCCTACATGGGAGTTTGAGCTACTACCCCCCCATCCCCATCCCCCCCAAAAAAGCCCAAAAGCCAGCAGTAAAAAAAAAAAAAAAAAAAAAATGTGCAAGCTTTGTCTTTATTCAGCATAAACAATGAGGCGAGTTTGGCTTAGGATGCAGCCTTCATCAGCATGTCCCACTTTCAGCTCCCCGCCCGCTCCTCATGTTCTCATCTCCTTCCTGTCTCTGCTCGGCGAGCGGCTGCTGCCCGCTCTCAGGCTAAAAGATGTGAATGAAAATGAAGCAGGCGTCTTTCTAAGTGATGTTGAAAGCACACGGATCAAACCCCCCCTCTGCGTTTGATCTCTGCACTAAATCAGCTGTTAGAATAATTACTCTTTCATTTTTTGAATGTTCACTTGTTTGGAATAGCAGATTAACTAATAGGCTGTTTTTTTGTTTTTTTTTAACTGAGGCTTTTGTTGTGATTCTATGATTATTCCCCCCCCCCCCCTTTCAGCCCTATGTGGTGGTTTTTTGTTCGGCTCTGTCTGAAAGGAAAATCAGACCGGAAAATGTAGGGCTCATGGAGCGAGGAAGACGGGGGTCCTTTACATTCCTTCCATACAGTCTGAATCTGAAATATTCAAGACTCAAGCCACAATTGATGGTTTTGCATGTTTCTTCCTGTGAGGCTGCTGTTTGAGTGGTGCTGGTGATGTCACTGGGGAGCAAATAGACCTACAACACTGCCACCTAGTGGCGGCCGTCTGTCTGGATGATTAGCTCCTTTGTGTCTCAAGAAGGGAGATCTTTGCAGCGACAGTCAACACAGTCAGATTGATGTTTTTATGACATTCTTTCTGGTTGGTTTCCCTTCAGGGTTTTCTTCATTTTCTGAGACCGGAACCCAAACAAAACTTGTGATTTCTGAGATATTGGTATTTGTATTTTTTCCTTGTGTTGCACAATAGTGAGTTTCAGGTTGTAGTGGGGACTTTGTGGTTACAGTTTGATAAAAGTCCAAGATATGACAGAGTTGTTGTGTGCAGAAATTATTGCAAAAAATAACAGCTTTGATAAAAAATGTCTAAAGTGAGGATTTTTCTTTCTCCCTCTTGTGCTCCATGCGTGACAACGAGAAACATCGATGTAAATTCACATAAATCTGGAGTGAATTGAAAGTGACCCTGCAGTGGTAGAAGATTTCTCTAATCTTCCCTCACAGAGATGCTCAAAAGATTGCACCTTAAATCAGGTCTGTTCCTTTAATGAGCCGACGAGTGGGGCGCTGATGTAGCTCGGTTTGTAGAGCAGACGCTTCATGTACAGACGCTTCAGTCCTTGCCGCACCTATATGGGCGGTTCGATTCCTGCTCCTTACGCTGATTGATGCATGTCATCCTCCACTCGGTGTCTCTCTACATCTGTCCTATCCTATAAAGGCCTAAAAGCCCATAGAATAGTATTTCATAAAAAGAGCCACTGAGTAATCTTCCAGGTATTTCTTTCAAATTCTTTCATGAATTAAATGCTGAATAGAATATGATAAAATTGTCAGAAATGTGCTCCAAAAAGGCGTGAAACCTTTTGAGATGTCCTCACATTTCTTGTTTTGTATGCAGGAAGTCAGAAGAAGGGAGTCTTTGATTATTTTGCTGTACTAACTAACCCTAAAACCCTAACTTTAAAAAAAGAAGACATTTTTGGGGGATATTTTGCCTTTAGTGGATATGACAGCTGAAGAGAGACAGGAAACATCGGGGGGGAAAGAGTAATGGATGACATGCAGTAATGATCTGAGGTCGGATTTGAACCGACGGCCGCTGCGACGAGAGCTAAAGCCTCTGTTAAGCACGAGGCTATCCTTTAAAACCCTAACTTGATCCAAATATTGTATATTTTAAGATACTGTACATCAAGGTAGTTCCCAGTGAGTTTATTCCCTTCATTACATGTTAAATATTGCACATTGATATCACACTCTGTAAACCCTAATGTCACCTTCACATTGGACATTTCATTTTGCATTAAAAATAAATAAATCTTAAATAAATCTCACTGGTTGTTGTGCTGAAACATTTCCTCAAGCTCAACATCCTAGTCTGCAGTTCCTCAGCTCCCCCAGTAGGTGGCAGTACGTGTCTGAACTTTGCCTCCGATGAGCCGTTCTGCTCTGTGTTTTACTGTTTCACTGTTTCACTGACCACAGACACTTTGAAACATGAGGATCTGGTTAGCGAGGATATCACAGTGTGTGATGTAACAGAGGCCCGCCTGCCCTCAGGACACTCTCTCCCTCTCTCTCTTGAGTCCGCCTCGTAAAGGGCCGAACCCAAATAAC